>NC_069499.1:1393064903-1393132403 GCF_027579735.1 Bombina bombina
GTTCCCTCCTTCTTTGGGACCAAGAAAAGGTTTGAATAGTATCCCAAACCTCTTTCTGCAATAGGAACCGGGACAATGACCCCCAAGGAGGACAGATCTCGCAACGCACCCCAGAAAGGCTTCCCTCTTTTCTGGTCTGGAAGACAGGCTTGAGAGGAGAAATCTGCCCTTGGGTGGATGAGACTTGAAACCTATCTTGTATGCCTGAGCTATGACCTAGAGAGGACCCATGGATCTTGCACGTCCCTGAACCAAGAGTCTGAAAAGAGCGACAGTCTGCCCCCTACATGATCCAGCACCGGATCGGGGGCCGCCCCTTCATGACGATTTAGTCTTGGCGGGCTTCTTGCTCTGCTTGGATTTATTCCAGGACTGAGCCGGCTTCCAAGTACTCTTGGTTTGCTCGGGCTTAACGGAGGGCTGCCGTCGCTGGGATTTTTTCAGAATAAAAGGAACGAAAATTAGAACTTTGCACCTTAGACTTGTTCTTTTTACCCTGCGGTAGGAAGGCACCCTTGCCCCCTGTAACCGTGCAGATAATGGAGTCCAGGCCTGGACCAAATAAAATTTTCCCTTAAAAGGGAGGGAAAGAAGTTTGGACTTAGAAGTCATGTCTGCAGACCAGGACTTCAGCCAGAGCACCCGACGGGTCTGAACTGCAAAACCAGACAATTTATTTAGCATTAAGGTGAATAATCTGCATGTTTGCATCACAGATAAAATAATTAGTAATTCTCAATGCTCTAAATCTTTCCTGGATAAAGTTGAGGGGACCTTCCACCTCGATCAATTCTGATAAGGAGTCGCACCAGTAGGTAGCTGCTCTAGCAGCCACTGCCGGTTGAAACAAGTATCCCGTATGTAGTAGTACACTTGGCAAGCGTGGAAATAGTGCCATCCACCTTAGGGACAATTCCAATTGAGAGACCTGGACCGGGAATAACTTCTTAAAGGAAGACGAAGGGGACAAGGAAGATCCAATTCTGTCCCATTCGTTTTTAATAATGTTTGCCATCTTTACAGGTACAGGAAAAGTTAACAGCACTACCCTGTCCTCGTACACTCTATCTAACTTAGGAATCAAAGGTTCATCAGAGAGCTTGGCCTCTGGAACCTCTAATGTAGACAGGACCTCTTTTAGAAGAAAACGTAAGTGTTCAATCTTAAATATAAATGCTGGTTAATCCGCAGCAGGAGGCTTAGATGCAGCAGATTCCAATGCAGAAAGCTTACCCTCTGAAGCCTCAGGGCGTGACTCATCCTCGGATAACTGAGTCAGAACAGATAAATCCAATAAATCACATGATGACCTCTGGGCAGAAGAGCTTTGTTTAACCTTCGCTTGCGTTTAGCTGGGCGAGGTAAAGCACTGAGGACCTCAGACACCGCCGTCTTTAACTGTGCAGTAAAATCTGATAGTAAAAGGCTGCATGTGTAGAAGGAGATGACTGATGGGTATGCACCTCATGGGACGGGGAGTCCTCAGAGGTCGACGGCTCAGTGGTACTAAAGGGGTTAACCTTCTTAGACCTAAAAACAAGTTCAAGGCATGTGGAACATAGTTGAGAGGGTGGGCATACCAAGGCCTCATCACAATATAAACAGGTATTACTATTTGAAAAAGAAGAAGCACCCTCTAGTATCTCAGAATCCTCTATAGCTTAAGCTAATGACAGTGGGACACATAAAATAAAACTATCTTTTTTATTTCTCAAAAAACGGCACCTTTATACTCTCAATGGCTGGGTCACTCACCACCTCCTAGACCCAGACAATACAGAGAAAAAGCATCTTCTCCGACAGCCAGCTCGGTCAGGAAAGAGGAAAGGTTCAAAGTCAAAGTAAAAACCTGTCTGTTCCAGCCATATAGCAAACAGTCTATGAGCCCAATAAATCTCACACATAAAGCAGCAAAAATCAAAGCACTACATTTGATTAATCCCCACTGTTCAATAATCCCCCTCAGGAGATATTAACCCATGATTCTATTAAGATAAAAGGAGCCACACTGTGACCCTGTCTTCTAGCGTTTTCAACATATGTAAAAAATTGAAACGAAAATTTAAACTAGAATCCATGCTGTGGAAGAGAAACACAGCCTCTCAAGTGTGACAGTCTTGTAGCATCACTCCTGACATGGACTTGAGTGAGAAAACAAGCAGGCAGTGAAACTCGTCAACACTGATTGCTTAGGAGCTGTTAGCAGGCAGTCTGGATGGCTTCGCAGAAAGACTCTCCCTGTATCTCTAGACTCTAATTTTCATCAATGCTTTCACTGAGAGGCTGACAAGACTACTTAAAACTCCAGTCCCATATCGAAGGGCAGATACCCTTCCTAAGGAACTACTCTGAATCTTCTGACACTTCTCTGCCATCCTCCTGTGACAAAAGGCAGAGAATGACTGGGGGATGGGGGAAGTGGGAGAGGAATATAAGCCTTTGGCTGGGGTGTCTCTGCCTCCTCCTGGTGGCCAGGTTCAGTATTTCCCAACAGTAAGGAATGATGCTGTGGACTTTCCTTATATTAAGAAGGAAAATGTATATATATATATATATATATATATATATGTAGGGGGGCGGAGCCTGACTGGAGAAGGAGATGGACGAGACTGAGTAGAGCTCCGTAACTGAGAGCAGAGGGGTATGCCATAACTCCAGCCAATTTTAAGCTAAAGGGCAGATATTTAGCCGAGAGAGGAGGTGAGGGCAGCCGCTTGCCATGGATCAACGGAGATTGGGTGGAGGAGAGCTCTACAAGCTAACGACAGCCGAGTTTGCAACGAGGGCGGGAAAACCCACCATCTTGAGAGGATCGCATCGGCTGCAACGAAACAAATGTGCAGCATACTTTAACCGGAGCTGAGGGGCATTTAAAACATAGCGATCCAAGCGAAGGGTCATCTCCACCTCCACCTCGATGAGCCTGGTAGGAAAGCATTTTAATTTATATTATATAAATGTTGCCAGATAAGGGTCTCCGTTCTACACCGCAAGTTAACCCGCTATGATAAGGGGCCCCTACCCTCAGGACAAATCATTGCAACAGTTTAAGGGACTGAAAAAAAATAGTGACACATATCATTAGGGAGTTCCACGCCTGTCTTACAAGGATATTAGCTGCTTACTCATTAGCCCCTGGTGTTTCTTTTTTCTGGTGTTGTTTCCATTCATTTTGAGACTATATAATAAAATCTGGGAAAGAGGCTCAGATAAAAATAAAGAAAGAAAAAGGGGAGATAACCACAGACTCTCTACGCTAGCACTCCTTCCTTAGTATCTTTTCAGCTGAAGGCCTGCATAGATATTTATGAACAGAGGAGCCCTGATTAGCCCTACAATCTCACTATTACTCTAACGGGGTTCTGCACTGCTGTTCTCAGGTGTGGGATCCTGTGCTTAAAAGTGTAGGAGCTGCAGCACGGCAGGCCAGAACAATCACAACTATAACAGTACTGGCTCTACTACATACTTATGAGCAGAGAGGGCTGCATTAGAAGTCTAAGTAGAGATTCCTGCCCCAGATTTTTCACTCTACTACTAAAAATAAGAAAGATAAGGAAGACAGGAGGCAGAGGGAAAGGAAAAACTCCTCAGTCCACACTTTTTTTAAACTATCGCAAGGAGACAGGAAGACAGAGGAGGGTGCCGAGCCAGTAGTAGAACATGAGCTTACGCTGAAAACACCAGACCTCTCAGGAGATAACACCCCACTGACCAGATCTGACATTCACCATCTTGTGTCAGACAATTTTGACAGGCTATGGACAAAAATTTACACCATGCATACTTCTATGACCGCCAGTCTAAACAATATCAAAAAAGATATCTCTGATTTGGGCACGAGAGTGGAGTCTCTGGAAGATAATAGGGACAATCTTGTCGAAGACATGGAAATGACGGTCCAACAGGTGTCTGAGCAGCAACAGATAGTCACGGAATTACTTGACAAACTGGAAGATATGGAAAACCGCAGTAGGCGGTGTAATATCCGTCTAAAGGGCATCCCTGAATCTATTAAAACTGAAGATCTACCCTCTTATTTGCACCAGTTGTTTTGTGCCATTACAGGCGTGGACCCCTCAACAGAAATAGAAATTGAAAGAGCTCACAGAGCACTAAAGCCCAACCTAGGGTAGACCTCCCTCCTAGGGATGTGATAGTTGCATTTCTACGCTTTCCAGAAAAAAGATAAAATCCTGCGGGAGGCGGCCAAAAAAACAACGTTTAAATTTCAAGGCAATGTGGTACACTTTTTCCAAGATTTAAGCACAAGGACATTACAAAGAAGAGGTGCATTGCGACCCTTGACATCCTTACTTCGGAAACATCAAATTCAATATAGATGGGGCTATCCCTTTGCATTATACATCACCAAAGATAACAAGCTTCTGACTATTAGAGATGCTGAAGGGATCCCAGACATATGCTCAGCATTGAATTTAGAGGTTCCGATCATCCCAGAGAATGCACACCTGGAGACAACAAGCAGACCTCAAAATATCACTTTAAAATCACAAAGGCCCCAGTGGACCAGAGTCTCGAGAAGGGGGCGAAGAATTAAATGAAGGACTTTAGTGTTTATATGGAGTATGTTGTCCTTTCTCTCTCTAGTTTTTTCTTCTTTCCTCTAGTAAGAAGACTACTGGCAAGAAAGAGGTGGAGGAGATTGAGGAGGTCTACCAAATAAGTGTGTGTATGTTCTAACCCCCCACTAGCTAGGTATAGTTTATTCAAGTACAAATAGGGTCCTGGGGGATGGAGGGTCTCCTCGAGGCCAAGCTCCCATTATGAAGATTTAAAGTAGTTGACGGTTATTAAGTTATTACAGATGTAAACCCTTGTTAATTAATCATTCTGGTTTGATGGAGGTTGTGGGCTTCCCTAATGTTCTACAGTTTTACCCCACTAATCAGTAATGTACTTTAACGATTGTATTTCTATACCACTGTATTTGTTTTTTGATGTTTTTGTTTTGATGATAATTGTTGTTTTAGGTCACGCAATTGATCTTGTCTCTTTTACCTTACAGATCTTTGCTTTTCTCTCTTTATCTCTCTACTATTCCTTGCCCTCAATCACGAGACCCTGGCTGCAACTAGTGTCCCAGCTCTTTTTGAACCCTGCTCAGAAAACCTGGAGGAATCTAGGACTGGGTGAGCTTTTGGTGACCACACCACAAAAACAGGTTTATACATGTTACTATAAGATAACTCCATTTAACAATCAGGTAAATGTCTAAACCTACTATTACCTTAATATCTCACAATACTAGAGGCTTAAATTCCGACCCTAAGAGAAGGAAGGCACTGGCTCAGTATCTACGATTAGGAGCGAATGTAGTTTGTCTTCAGGAAAAACATTTCCAATCCCACCATATCCCGAAATATTGGGCTAGACAGTTCCCCACTCATTATCATTCCACTACAGACAGCAAAGTGAATTATCATTCACTCTTCCTTACATTTTCATCCTATCAATACCATTATAGACAAGGAAGGGAGATATTTAATTATCAGGGGTCTCATTAACGAGGTAGAGGTGGTTTTTTGCAACGTATATGCCCCTAATGAGAAACAAGACCAATTTTTTCACGATGTGTCTCACCTCCTGACGGGTTGGAACTCGACTAGGATTTTTTTGGCCGGAGACTTTAATGTCTCTCTTTTTACAAACCGACCTATCATACATACACGTAATTCAGGCCTACAAAACAGAACCAATAAGAAAATAAAATCCATCCTAAGCAATTTAGAGGGCCATAACTTAATAGACACTTGGAAAGACTTATACGGCAACACCTCAGATCATACTTTTTTCTCAGCAGCACACCAAAAGTATTATAAATTAGACTATATTTTCCAGAGTCAGATACTGATAGCTAACTTAGAGTCCTCTTCTATATTTCCATGTGTGTGGTCCGACCACTCTATTATACAAATTCAAATAACGGGCCTTCTCCCCATAAACTATACTAGAAGCTGGACATACGACCCCACAGTCTTGAAAAACCCAACTCACACAGAGTACATTCTTCATCAAATGTTAGAATACTGGCATATTAATACTGAGTCAGTGTCTGTAACATCCTTGGGGAAGTTATGGGTTAAATCTCTCAGCCTCTATTTCATTCAGCATTCCCTTTATAAGGCACACCCTTGTATTATAACATTGCTTGGTATTGAATGTTCAGTTCAGTTTATACTAGCCTCTCCGTAATAACGGACTACTTCACTCCTAACCTAACTGCTTGTTCTCTTCCTGAGACCCTTCATTTTCCCTCAGACCTGTGTCAGCTTGGAGATCGCCTTACCTGCTGCACCATTTCAACAAGTGATTCCTTTCAACCTCCGGTTGCTGTTCCACCGGACTCTCAGGCTCAGCTCTTAGGCGGGTGACGTCACCGACGGCCGCATCGGATCCATCCGCAACGCCACGCTGCAAACACCTGACAGGCAACTCACTGCTGCTCCACACAGGACCGCACACAGCTCGTACAAACCACTCTCCTACAGGTTGTTTTGAATCATTATTACTACGCTTGGTAAGCGAACTCAGTACTTCTTAACACTATAACTTAAATCTTTGCCTATTCTATATGATATACGAGGTTGTTTTGCTGTTTATATTACAAACTGTGACATCTCAGCTTATTAAGTTAATCTGCCTCCATGTTAACTTGTTAGCCCCAGTGTCATGCAGACATTGACACTGAGCTAACATATAACTACATTAACATCCGGAGCATATTTACATAGGTACAGATTCAACCTATGTATCACTGCTTGGGATTACAAACAACTATTATATTTATTTAGAGATTGTTCTGATCTAACACTCCAATTCTACTCATCACATCTATGATAAACTCAGTAGGATTATTACTTGCTGTAATAACAACACTCTGCTTGTCTGGATTGTTACAGGAATACCAAGCCCAAAAAAATATAGGTGTGATGAATCCTGTGGAGCTCTCTAATTATGTGGTTACTTTAGGCCAAAAAGTGGATCAGTTAAATCTAGGCCTGAGAGACCTACAGGTAGAAAACCAAACCCTAAAGAATATCATTAAGGAAGGGCTCACTCCTGCACCTCTTAACACTGATACTACACCAGAACCTCCTGTCAGTCCACAAGATAAGTTTAGTGGCGATAGGAAGCAATTCAGACAGTTTATCAATGCTTGCACCTTATTCTTTACTTTAAAACCGAAAACCTTTTCTAATGACAAAATCAAGGTTTTGACAATGATATGTTACTTGAGGGGTGAACCCCGTATATGGGCTGACTCACTCTATGAACAAAATAGCCCCACATTAAACTCTCTAGATAACTTCCTTAGCTCCTTATCCTCCTTATATGAGGACCCCCACAGACAAAGTACTGCAGAGCACAAACTAAGAAATCTAAAACAAAATAAAAGAGCTGTGGAGGATTATATTTCTGAGTTTACGATCTGGCAGCTAGATTCAGGCTGGAACCAGGTTTCCTTAAAAAGTCAGTTTAGACTAGGGTTGTCAGAACATATAAAAGATGAATTTGCTAGACTTGATTTACCTGACGATCTGGAAGGCCTAATGCAATTAAGTATCAAGATTGATCACAGAATTAGAGAGAGAAAACAGGAAAAGGTTTCTCATGACACCAATATCAGATTCCATGATGCCAGAGTTCCTTCACAACTAAAGGGGACAGACGAACCAATGGATATAGGGGCCATCAAGGGACCTCTCACCCCTGAGGAGAAAAACAGACGTAGACTACACCACTTATGTCTATATTGTGCTTCAAAGGAACACAATGTATCCACTTGCCCAGTACTTAAAAGGACTAAAAAGGGTAAGAATTGTGATACAGTGTATACCTTGAAAATTACCAATTCCCAGGTAACAAACTGTCTAATTCCCGTCTCTTTACAGTGGGATCACCGCCGCCTCTGCTCTGAAGCTGTTATTGATTCTGGGGCATACTCTTGTTATATAGATTCTTCACTTGTTAGGTTAAATAAAATACCACTCGTAAAGAAACAGAAACCTGTTCTGGTGCGCCTTATTGATGGTAAACAACTTGAGTCAGGGCCTATTACACATCAGACGGTACCTATACTGGTTACATTACAAAATAATCATCACGAGTATATTACTTTTGATGTACTCACATCACCTATCTTCTCTTTGGTTCTTGGGCTACAATGGCTTAGGTTACACCAACCTACAATATTATGGGAATCTAACACCATACATTTCACCTCTCCTTACTGTAAGTCTACCTGTATACCACATATACCTATACTTTCAGTTACAGAGATTTTGAACTAGTATTTTGTAAAAAAGAGGCTGAAACTCTGCCACCACATCGGTCATATGATTGCCCAATAGATTTAATTCCTGGATCTGATATTCCCTATGGGCACATATTTCCTCTATCTGAAAATGAGTTATCACATTTAAAAGCATACATCAATGAGAATTTAAAAAAAGGCTTTATAAGACCTTCTACCTCTCCAGCAGGAGCAGGTATCTTTATTGTTAAAAACAAAGATCACTCCCTGCGCCCAATTGTGGATTACAGGGAATTAAATAAAAGGACTGTCAAGAACCGTTACCCCCTTCCTTTAATACCGGAGTTAATTGAACGCCTTAGGGGTGCATCTATATTTACAAAGCTCGACTTAAGGGGAGCATACAATCTGATAAGAATTAGACCAGGTGATGAATGGCTAACCACCTTCAGAACCAGATATGGGTTGTATGAATACACTGTTATGCCCTTCGGGCTTTGTAATGCCCCTGCTACTTTTCAGAGATACATAAACGACATTTTCAGAGATTTACTTGACAGATCAATGGTGATTTATCTAGATGGCATCTTAATATATTCATCTAACATTGAAGAACACACTAAGCTAGTCAGAATTGTACTATCTAGGCTACAGGCACATCACTTGTATGTCAAACTAGAAAAGTGTATCTTTCATTCACACGATATTACATTTCTGGGATACCACATTACACCACAGGGTATTTCCATGGAAACAGACAAAGTGTCAACTATACTTAATTGGCCAACTCCAAAAACAAAGAAAGATGTTCAGAGGTTTCTTGGTTTTTCCAATTTTTACCGGAATATCATAAAGAATTTCGCTAGCATAACAAAACCATTAAAGGGACAGCACACTGTAAAATTGTTTTTCCATAAATGTATTTTAAATGACTTGTTATACCAACTGCAGAGTATAAAATATTTGAGAAATTGCATTTTCTGGTTTATTTGTGTATCTGAAGTAGCTGGTTTTGTGCTTTGAAACCACAGCCTATTACAATGGGTTGAGCTTCAGGTAATATCAGATCTCATTATGTTATCACTTTCATGTACACACACTTGCTTCCTTATCTTATATTTGTATGGAACACCAAAGCTCAATACATAGAGAGAACAATGGAAAATTATCATTTTATTACTTAACTATCATGCCCCCAACTGAGGGTGTAATCTCTTCTGCTGGCTGTGTTTACTTAGGCTTGTCAATAGCGTATACGCCAGTATCAAAACTTTCAGTATAGGTTGGGAAACCACAAGCTAAATCAGCTATTTCAAATGCTGAAATATGAGTAAAGGAGCTACTTGCAACCAATTTAATACACTCTAGCAGGTAAAAAGGATCATTGGGAATAATTTAAAGGGGAGAAAGTTTTTGGGTGAACTGTCCCTTTAACCGAATTAACAAAGAGCCACACACCTTTCCTTTGGACACAGACCACAAATAACGTTTTCCAGTATCTGAAAACATGTTTTACTACAGCACCAATACTATCTTTTCCAAAACCAAACCTCCAATATATTTTAGAGGTTGACGCCTCCCATTACGCGATTGGTGCCATTCTGTCCCAACGCCCCTCACCTCAAGAACCCGTACACCCTATTGCTTACTATTCTAGAGTTTTAACAGCATCAGAACTCAATTATCACATTGGTGAGAAGGAGTTGCTTGCTATGAAAGCAGCTTTAGAGCATTGGAGGCATCTCCTAGAGGGTACAGACCAGGGACGTGCACTCATAAGAGGCAGGGGAGGCAGTGCCTACCCTACCATATGTGGCCAAAGCTTAATTAAATTTTAATTAAAACAAAAAAAAAAGTAAAAAAAAAATATATTTTCCCCCATGTAATGCTATGGAGAGGCAGGTACAGGAATGCTTCTCTCCATTGCAGTACATGGGTCAAAGGAAAAGCTGTGCTGCAGCGCCACCTGTGTTCTGTCAATATATTAGCAGCAAAAATTGGGACCAATAGGAGGCACCCCTCTTGATGCCTCCTAGCAAATGAAGGATATATAGATTAATTAGAAGGAGAATGCAGTGAGCAGGGTCATGTAACACAACTGGAAGCTGAGGTAACCTAAGAACATCTCTTGTGATTCACAAATTGTGTTCAGATACAGCTCATTAACATATGGATGTACCATTAATTGCAAAGACAGAAAGGAATCTTGCAAGAAAAGGGATAGGCCTGTCTGACTCTAAGTATATATCTTGAAAAACCCACTGGTTTAGATTATCAACATAAGGTGGTGGATTAATATAGGAGAGCAATGCTCTGTGTCTGGGAGTAAATGGGACCCCAAATACCCAATTAGAAATTAGAATGAAGTTAAAATTGTCTCAGAAAACCATTCATACTACACAAATCTTTATTGGGAGACAAAAAGTAAAGTCCAGCAGGACTCAGACAAACATTCACACATACACTGATTAAAAATAGCTCAAGTTCGTGTCTTAATTTAGAAGAATTCAATATATAGCGTGGGAAACGGAAATATTATTTTTGCAGTAATCTCTGCAAATTGGGTTCTTAAGGATATCTAATATAAGCAGATGCTATAAGATTCCTAAGATTATTAATAATATGCAGATTAACTGTTGCCTAAACCATATGTGTTTGGCAAGTAAGGTGGCAACTAGATATTAGTGCAAGGCTTACTTTAATATAATAACTATAGCAATTGGTTAACAAAAAATCAACGGTACTGACATACAGGTTATAATATTTGATGTATATCATCTTAAAATATCTTTGTACATATGGAATAATACCTCGGCATTACCTAAGCTATACCACAACAGTACAGCCTAGCATATAATCTTTTGTAACTGGGAGATATTAGGTATCATTTCACTTTTCCGGTTGTGCTAATATGTATCAAACATACAATTACATTTATTAGTAAGCACACATATACCGGTCATACTATTTAGAATACCGGGTCACACAACACCACAGTGGTCAGACCTGGACTGCTGAACCTAAGCTCCCAGTCATATCGCAATATATTTAATTTACCCTGGTGATACCGGGTGTTACTTTGTGTCTACTATTAGTACACATACCACTTATAATTTCTCTGAGCAATACTGCTGAACTCCAGCTCTCAGTTATATTGCAATATAATTAAATTATTCCTGTGATATCGAGTGCTACCTTGTGCTCACTATCAGTGCACATACTATTGAACTTCATGATACCCTGAGTGCTAAAACTGAATAAGTTATATATACATATCCTAGCTATTACTCTCTGCACACACCATCCAAGGGTCCGTTATTTACTGTGCAACAGTTAATCTGCATATTATTAATAATCTTAGGAATCTTATAGCATCTGCTTATATTAGATATCCTTAAGAACCCAATTTGCAGAGATTACTGCAAAAATAATATTTCCGTTTCCCACGCTATATATTGAATTCTTCTAAATTAAGACACGAGCTTGAGCTATTTTTAATCAGTGTATGTGTGAATGTTTGTCTGAGTCCTGCTGGACTTTACTTTTTGTCTCCCAATAAAGATTTGTGTAGTATGAATGGTTTTCTGAGACAATTTTAACTTCATTCTAATTTCTAATTGGGTATTTGGGGTCCCATTTACTCCCAGACACAGAGCATTGCTCTCCTATATTAATCCACCACCTTATGTTGATAATCTAAACCAGTGGGTTTTTCAAGATATATACTTAGAGTCAGACAGGCCTATCCCTTTTCTTGCAAGATTCCTTTCTGTCTTTGCAATTAATGGTACATCCATATGTATCCCTCCTGCTTCTCTCTGAAATTATAGGGCTAATACATTTATTATTCTTTATTATTTTTTTCCCTATAATTTCTTATCTACTCTTAACCCACTAGCCCTCAGCCCCCCGTTTTCTACTAAACAGCTCATTAACAGGGGGGGACAGTAAGTGAGCATAACCCAAGCAGAAGAGTAAAGTAGTATTCTACATCTCTTGTGATTCACTAATTATGTTCAGACACAGCTCATTAACAGGAGGACAGTTAGGCCTAGATTTGGAGTTCGGCGGTAAAAGGGCTGTTAACGCTCCGCGGGCTTTTTTCTGGCCGCACCATAAATTTAACTCTGGTATCGAGAGTTAAAACAAATGCTGCGTTAGGCTCCAAAAAAGGAGCGTAGAGCATTTTTACCGCAAATGCAACTCTCGATACCAGAGTTGCTTACGGACGCGGCCGGCCTCAAAAACGTGCTCGTGCACGATTCTCCCATAGGAAACAATGGGACTGTTTGAGCTGAAAAAAAACCTAACACCTGCAAAAAAGCAGCGTTCAGCTCCTAACGCAGCCCCATTGTTTCCTATGGGGAAACACTTCCTACGTCTGCACCTAACACCCTAACATGTACCCCGAGTCTAAACACCCCTACCCTTACACTTATTAACCCCTAATCTGCCGCCCCCCGCTATCGCTGACCCCTGCATTACACTTTTAACCCCTAATCTGCCGCTCCGTAAAACGCCGCCACCTACGTTATCCCTATGTACCCCTAATCTGCTGCCCTAACATCGCCGACCCCTATGTTATATTTATTAACCCCTAATCTGCCCCCCACAACGTCGCCGACACCTACCTACACTTATTAACCCCTAATCTGCCGAGCGGACCTGAGCGCTACTATAATAAAGTTATTAACCCCTAATCCGCCTCACTAACCCTATCATAAATAGTATTAACCCCTAATCTGCCCTCCCTAACATCGCCGACACCTACCTTCAATTATTAACCCCTAAACTTCCGATCGGAGCTCACCGCTATTCTAATAAATGGATTAACCCCTAAAGCTAAGTCTAACCCTAACACTAACACCCCCCTAACTTAAATATAATTTACATCTAACGAAATAAATTAACTCTTATTAAATAAATTATTCCTATTTAAAGCTAAATATTTACCTGTAAAATAAACCCTAATATAGCTACAATATAAATTATAATTATATTATAGCTATTTTAGGATTAATATTTATTTTACAGGCAACTTTGTAATTATTTTAACCAGGTACAATAGCTATTAAATAGTTAAGAACTATTTAATAGTTACCTAGTTAAAATCGGAACAGCCAATAGAATGCGAGCTCAATCTGATTGGCTGATTGGATCAGCCAATCGGATTGAACTTGATTCTGATTGGCTGATTCCATCAGCCAATCAGAATATTCCTACCTTAATTCCGATTGGCTGATAGAATCCTATCAGCCAATCGGAATTCGAGGGACGCCATCTTGGATGACGTCCCTTAAAGGAACCGTCATTAGTCGGGAGACATCGGAAGAAGAGGATGGATCCGCGTCGCCTGCTTCAAGATGGACCTGCTCCGCACCGGATGGAAGAAGATCGAAGATGCCGCTTGGAGAAGATGTTTGCCGGTCCGGATGTCCTCTTCTTGCCGGATAGGAGAAAGACTTTGGAGCACCGGATTATGGATCGCCAACCCCCGCTTGGGTTGGATGAAGATCTTGGAGCCAGGACGGATCGGTGATACCTGGATGGTGAAGACAAGGTAGGAAGATCTTCAGGGGATTAGTGTTAGGTTTATTTAAGGGGGGTTTGGGTTAGATTAGGGGTATGTGGGTGGTGGGTTGTAATGTTGGGGGGGGTATTGTATGTTTTTTTTTACAGGCAAAAGAGCTGATTTTCTTGGGGCATGCCCCGCAAAGGGCCCTGTTCAGGGCTGGTAAGGTAAAAGAGCTTGTAACTTTTTTAATTTAGAATAGGGTAGGGAATTTTTTATTTTGGGGGGCTTTGTTATTTTATTAGGGGGCTTAGAGTAGGTGTAATTAGTTTAAAATTGTTGTAATATTTTTCTTATGTTTGTAAATATTTTTTTATTTTCTGTAACTTAGTTCTTTTTTATTTTTTGTACTTTAGCTAGTTTATTTAATTGTATTTATTTGTAGGAATTGTGTTTAATTAATTTATTGATAGTGTAGTGTTAGGTTAATTGTAGGTAATTGTAGGTAGTTTATTTAATTATTTTATTGATAGGGTAGTGTTAGGTTTAATTATAACTTAGGTTAGGATTTATTTTACAGGTAAATTTGTTATTATTTTAACTAGGTAACTATTAAATAGTTATTAACTATTTAATAGCTATTGTACCTGGTTAAAATAAATACAAAGTTGCCTGTAAAATAAATATTAATCCTAAAATAGCTATAATATAATTATAATTTATATTGTAGCTATATTAGGATTTATTTTACAGGTAAGTATTTAGCTTTAAATAGGAATAAGTTATTTAATAAGAGTTAATTTATTTCGTTAGATAAAAATTATATTTAACTTAGGGGGGTGTTAGTGTTAGGGTTAGACTTAGCTTTAGGGGTTAATACATTTATTAGAATAGCGGTGAGCTCCGGTCGGCAGATTAGGGGTTAATAATTGAAGGTAGGTGTCGGCGATGTTAGGGAGGGCAGATTAGGGGTTAATACTATTTATGATAGGGTTAGTGAGGCGGATTAGGGGTTAATACATTTATTATAGTAGCGCTCAGGTCCGCTCGGCAGATTAGGGGTTAATAAGTGTAGGCAGGTGTCGGCGACGTTGAGGGGGGCAGATTAGGGGTTAATAAATATAATATAGGGGTCGGCGATGTTAGGGGCAGCAGATTAGGGGTACATAAGGATAACGTAGGTGGCGGCGATTTGCGGTCGGAAGATTAGGGGTTAATTATTGTAAGTAGCTGGCGGCGACGTTGTGGGGGGCAGGTTAGGGGTTAATAAATATAATATAGGGGTCGGCGGGGTTAGGGGCAGCAGATTAGGGGTACATAAATATAACGTAGGTGGCGGTCGGCAGATTAGGGGTTAAAAATTTTAATCGAGTGGCGGCGGTGTGGGGGGACCTCGGTTTAGGGGTACATAGGTAGTTTATGGGTGTTAGTGTACTTTAGGGTACAGTAGTTAAGAGCTTTATGAACCGGCGTTAGCCAGAAAGCTCTTAACTCCTGCTATTTTCAGGCGGCTGGAATCTTGTCGTTAGAGCTCTAACGCTCACTTCAGAAACGACTCTAAATACCGGCGTTAGAAAGATCCCATTGAAAAGATAGGATACGCAAATGGCGTAGGGGGATCTACGGTATGGAAAAGTCGCGGCTGTAAAGTGAGCGTTAGACCCTTTAATCACTGACTCCAAATACCAGCGGGCGCCCAAAACCAGCGTTAGGAGCCTCTAACGCTGGTTTTGACGGCTACCGCCGAACTCCAAATCTAGACCTAAGTGAGCATAACCCAATACTGACAGGAAGTCAAAGGGTCAATTCAAATTTAAATCCATAATTTAAAACCCAGAGTTTGAAGTTAAGTGTGCAGTTTCCACATTATTTAAATTAAAGTTTTTGACATTGAATATTGCTAAGCCTCCCTTTTTCATGGTTATTTGATTTAATTAGATACAAACTCCATATATGTTATGTCTGTTCAGTCAGAGGATGCAGTATCTATTTTTATTTTTCTCTGTGTCTCCATTTATTTAAAGACTGCCGTTAACTTGTAATTCACAAATCAATTGAAAGCTGTTGCATTGTGTTTTTAATATGTGCTGCTTTTATACAAGTTTATATTAATAAAAAGGAGATAATGAGTCATTTAAAAAATATATGTAATTATTGCAGTTAAATGTTTTTAGAAATAATGCCACTGTAAAGTAACTGGTTAAACACATAGTCAAAGGGAGACATTTAAAATTAAACTTTCATTATTGAGGTAGAGCATGCTATTTTAATAGACTTTTCTAGTTATTTATATTTTGAGAATTAGCATCAACTGTTACTGGCCCCATGTCAGCAAATCAAATTAGTTTTTGAAAGGAACATGAAAGTCATCATAATTACATTTCCATCATTCAGATAGAAATTGACACAAAAAATAAATAAATAAACATTCTATTTTACTTTTATTATTATGTACTTAATTCTTTTGTTATCCTTTGGAGTCCTTTGTTGAAGAGCATACCTAAGTGGGATGTGCAGATGCGTTTCTTGAACACCATATTGCAGCAGCAGCTGTGTTGGCAGTATTGATAACTTGTCCTTTGTGTAAAATTTGTATGGTAAATTATTTCTATTTTTACAATAAAGTAGTGAGTAGAGAAGAGATTGTGTATCATTCTAATTGCTTAGTAACTGGCACTGTGCCACAGAATTGTGTGAGTGTGTATGTGAGCAGAGTGTGTGTGGGTGTCAGTGAGCAGAGTATGTGTGCTTTATTCTCCAGGTAATCAGTACATTTCTGATGAGCTGGTGCTTTAGTGCAGTGTTTCACAACAATGGTCCTCAAGTACCCCCAACAGGCCAGGTTTTCATTATAGCTGAATCAGTGCACAGGTGAAGTAATCAGCTGATCAGTAACTCAGTGGTTACTAACTTGCTCTCACCCATCACTTGATTATGTCACCTGTGCACTGGTTCAGCTATCATTTAAACCTGCCCTGTTGGGGGTACTTGTGGCCCTCTGTACATGTGTTTCTCTGTCGTATCATATCTAGTGCCTCACCAGCCTCTGACCTCACTGCACGTCACTGGTACAGACAAACCCATACAAATTTACACAGACCATAGAAACCTTCAATACCTCAAGACCCATAGGACATTGACTTCTAGGCAAGTCAGATGGAGTCTTTTCTTCTCAAGGTTCTCATACAACATATCTTATAGACCCGCATCAAAAAATACAAAAGCAGACATACTTTCAAGATTACCTGACAAACCTTCTGCACAAACACCCTATGGAACTATCATTCCAGACCACTGTTTTCGCGAATCGCTAGGAATAATCTTTAATGATGGATCTTCTCTCCAAGAACATCAGCAAACAGATACTACTTTGCCTAAACACTTGTTAACAAAAAGTACTGACGGGTTGTACCACAGAAATAACATGGTCTATGTTCCCCCATCTTTGAGAATGACTATTCTCAAAGCAATGCATGACTCAACCTTAACGGGTCACCCTGGGGTACAAAGGACCATAGAGCTAACTAAGAGATCATACTGGTGGCCACAAATGTCCACTGATATCCTGAAATACATTCAGTCATGTGAGATTTGCACAACTTGCAAAATTGAAAAACACAAACCGGTAGGTTATCTGCTTTCACTACCTATACCTGAAAAACCTTGGACTCATATAGCTGCTGACTTTATAGTGGAACTTCCAAAATCCAGCAACAATACTACAATCATGGTGGTTGTTGATTTATTCTCTAAAATGGCTCACTTCATCCCATACCACAAACTTCCAACTTCTATGGAAACCGCTACATTACTCATCAATAATGTCATTAAATTACATGGTTTACCCCTTTCAATTACCACAGATAGGGGAACACAATTTACCTCTAGAATGTGGAGAGAACTCTGTAAGGCACTATCCATTGAACAACATTTGAGTTCCTCATACCATCCTCAGAGCAATGGTCAAACGGAGAGAACAAATCAGTGGTTGGAAGATTATCTCAGATGTTTTGTCACATAAAACCAAGATAATTGGTCATCTCTACTTCCACTTGCTGAATTTGTCCATAACAACGCCTATCATTCCACAATCAAGACCACACCGTTCTTCACCAATTATGGTTTTCACCCATTATTCCATGTCAACCCTCAATATGACAGTCAGTGCCCGGTAGTCAATGACACCACTAACAGTATCGCCGAAACCTTCTCCATTCTTGCTGACAACATCAAGACTGCTCAGGATAGACAAAAAGTTTATTATAATTTAAGGAGGAGACCAGCACCCAAGTATATGATTGGGGACCTTGTATGGCTATCAACCAGGAACCTTCGTCTCAGTACGCCGACAAGAAAATTGAATAGATTCTACATTGGACCCTTTCCGATTAAGAGGGTAATAAACTCTAACGCAGTGACCCTTGAACTCCCTGATGGATATAGGATACATCCCACATTCCATGTTAACCTGCTTAAGCCATACAAAGAACTCAGGAATGCTTCTACGAGATCTACCTCTCAGGTTCCCGTTGTTCCTGACTGTGAATTTGAGGTGGAAAAAATATTGGACTCCAGGAGAGTATCTGGACGGTTGCAGTACCTGATCCATTGGAAAGGTTATTCCCCTGATGAAGATTCCTGGGAGCCTTCTGTCAACTTGTCGGCCCCCAGGTTGATCTCTCTGTTCCATCGGCGCAACCCGGACAGGCCTCATCCTTGAACCCCAGAGTGGTTCATTTTGGGGGACCCCTCTGTAACATCCTTGGGGAAGTTATGGGTTAAATCTCTCAGCCTCTATTTCATTCAGCATTCCCTTTATAAGGCACACCCTTGTATTATAACATTGCTTGGTATTGAATGTTCAGTTCAGTTTATACTAGCCTCTCCGTAATAACGGACTACTTCACTCCTAACCTAACTGCTTGTTCTCTTCCTGAGACCCTTCATTTTCCCTCAGACCTGTGTCAGCTTGGAGATCGCCTTACCTGCTGCACCATTTCAACAAGTGATTCCTTTCAACCTCCGGTTGCTGTTCCACCGGACTCTCAGGCTCAGCTCTTAGGCGGGTGACGTCACCGACAGCCGCATCGGATCCATCCGCAACGCCACGCTGCAAACACCTGACAGGCAACTCACTGCTGCTCCACACAGGACCGCACACAGCTCGTACAAACCACTCTCCTACAGGTTGTTTTGAATCATTATTACTACGCTTGGTAAGCGAACTCAGTACTTCATAACACTATAACTTAAATCTTTGCCTATTCTATATGATATACGAGGTTGTTTTGCTGTTTATATTACAAACTGTGACATCTCAGCTTATTAAGTTAATCTGCCTCCATGTTAACTTGTTAGCCCCAGTGTCATGCAGACATTGACACTGAGCTAACATATAACTACATTAACATCCGGAGCATATTTACATAGGTACAGATTCAACCTATGTATCACTGCTTGGGATTACAAACAACTATTATATTTATTTAGAGATTGTTCTGATCTAACACTCCAATTCTACTCATCACATCTATGATAAACTCAGTAGGATTATTACTTGCTGTAATAACAACACTCTGCTTGTCTGGATTGTTACAGTGTCCAATCCAATACAAGTGTGGGCAGCACATAAATCAGTATTAAGGGGTCTTTTAATTCAACTGAAAGCCCAGTCCAGGCGTAAAGCAAAAGTACTACACACCTCTCTTCAACATGAAATCGCACAATTAGAGACACAACATAAATTGACTAATTCAGCTAGACCATATAAGACATTACTAGACAGAAGACAGAAATTAGACAAGCTACTAAACGAACAGACCCTTAGAGCGGGAGTGAGAATCCAAGCAAAATATTTAATCTACGCCAACAAACCTGATAGGTACCTAGCCAATAAAATTAGGGACAGAACAAAAGACATATCTATACCCTTGCTTCGCACATCTTCGGGGACATCTACGTCACATCCAGAGAAAATTGTTAATACCATTGCAGAATACTACAGCCTACTTTATGATGGTAAAAGGGTAGAGAAAACAGACGCGACTAAGAGATTTTCTAGTAGAGGCTAGTCTCCCCCAAATTAATCAACAGGAGCTAGACTCGTTGACATCAGAGGTATCAGCCATGGAGATACATAAAGTGATCAAGGAGTTAAAACCGGAAAGGCCGCAGGCCCTGATGGCTTCCCAGGGGATTATTACAAATTGTTTAAATCCTCTTTAGTACCACATCTAGTTAAGTTCTGCAATTACATTTTACAAGGTCTCCCCATCCCCTCAGACCTGTTAGAAGCTAAAATTATAGTCATCCCCAAACCAGGAAGAGATAGAGAATTATGTCAAAATTACAGACCTATATCTTTAATAAATCAAGATATTAAATTTTTTACAAAGCTGTTAGCTAATCGACTAAAAGATTTACTTCCAAAACGAATTCACCCCGATCAGGTCGGATTTATTAAAAACAGGGAAGCTCCCGACAACATTAGAAGAATGATATCTCTGATAGACTATTTACACAAGACAAAGACGACTTCTCTGCTCCTCGCGTTGGATGCAGAAAAGGTGTTTGATAGAGTAGACTGGGATTATATGGAGGCAGTGTTATCCAAAATGGGCTTTGGGGGATAATTTCTAGTGGCAATCAAAAATATCTATTCTAATCCCACCGCGCGCGTTAGGGCTATGGGACACCAAACAAACAAATTTGTGATTCTTAATGGTACGCGCCAGGGCTGTCCATTGTCCCCACTTCTTTTTGCCCTGTGTATTGAGCCCCTGGCCCAACACATTAGAAATTCAGCAGATATTACAGGTATAAAAATTCACCGCTCGGAATTTAAGCTTACTCTCTTTGCGGACGATATTCTGATCTCCTTGACCAAACCTCTAATTACGTTACCTAATTTATACAACACTCTTAAAGTATTCTCTCAAATATCAGGCTACAAAGTAAATCTATAAAAATGTCAGGCTATGTCATTAGCTCTCCCAGACCACACCGCAAAATTAATAGAATTAAATTTTGAATTTAAATGGGTCACACACACCCTTAAATATTTAGGAATTAATTTGGTTATATCGAGCAAATTATCCCCCAATGTTTAAGGCTGTCAGGCAGGATCTGGTGAGATGGAGCAAGTTGGGATTCTCCTGGCTTGGTCGTCTATCCGGGGTAAAAATGGCGGTACTTCCGCGGCTACTCTATCTTTTTCAAGCCCTGCCAATAGGTATCCCTAGGGGAGACCTAGACGACATTCAAAATCGTATTAATGGCTTTATTAGGGGCAAGACAAAAGCTAGGATTGCGAAAGCTATTTTAACTAGACATAGACAACAGGGAGGAGTTGGGGCTCCGAACATCAGACACTATTTCCAGGCCGTCAGACTAGCACAAACTACTCTCATAAACAAATTAGAGGACGATATAAGATGAACAACATTAGAATCAGATATATCTGATGTTTACCCCCACGAACAGGTTATCTGGCAACCACACACCATTAAATTAAGCGAACATCTTAGGCCACCGATCACAGACTTTATGGTCAAAACCTGGACTGGGCTTACCTCATCCTTAAAACTATTACCCCATCACTCAACTAAGACTCCACTCAAATGTATAGTCCCGTCAAGCCAAGCCATGATGATAGCAAAATGGGAAAACAGGGGTCTCTACAGGATTGCAGAATTCTTAGACAGGGGTAAACCGGTAACCTATAACCAATTACAAGACAAACTATTTCCGAATAAACTTCAGTGGTTCCTATACCTCCAAATCTTTTCAACTCTCCAACACTTTTTGTCACAAGTAGGAGATGCATCACCTACTATTCTAGAAAAAATATGTAGCACCACCACCAGGGCTAGGGGAACCATTACACAAATATACCTAGCAATTCAGGTTGCTACATATGCCACTAAATCTCCATTGCAAATTAAGTGGGAATCAGATCTGGAGCTAGAGTTAGACATCAAGACCTGGAATGAGGTGCTGTTTGATTCACGAAAAGGGTTACTAAGTGCAGACATGGTAGAAAATTGTATCAAAACTAGCTTTTGGTGGTATCTCACGCTGTTGATAACAGCCCACTCGACCAACAACGGCTCCAATCTGTGTTACAGGGGCTGTGGTCAGGTGGGAACATATAGACACATGTGGTGGGATTGTCCACTAGTGCAAGGGGTCAGGAAAGGACTCTCATAGTTCCTTAGCTCGGTCCTGAACAGCCACATTACATTAACAATGGGTCAAGCACTTTTGCACCTCAGAATCAGAGAATTTAATATTCATATTAATCAATTCATAAGGATCACTTGCACAGCTACAAGGATCTGCATAGCCCGATACTGGAAAGTGGGAGGACCAACATGGGATGAAATACTAGGCAAAATTAGACACTACCACGACATGTCAGCACAAGCAGCAGTTCTACAGGATAGGCAAGAAGCTTTTCAGAAAATCTGGTTTTACTGGATTATATATGACTCTACCAGTCTCAGAAAACCATGAGGTTGCACTATCTTACACTAGCAGACATTAAGTTAGGAATGATAAGTGGAGAGGCCCCTTTAATAAAGGGTTTGTTGACTTATAGGGTTGCGCCAGGGTCTGAGGGTAATTCTCCATTCTCTTCTGCTCCTTTTTTGGAGTTTCCTTTTTCTTTTCTTCATTCTTTTTTTTTCTTCTTAGATGACTTACAGTCCTATATTAAAGTCTTCATAGTGTCTTTTGATAAGTTTACACCCACGATTTGTGGACATAATTTGCTCCTGGTATGTCCTTTTCTTTTTCTATTTATACGGTTAAGATAGCATAACCAGATGTACATTTATTTCTATATTAAGAGGACTGTGACACATCTTCTACTTCTGTTATGTTTTCATTTGCTAGATTGTAAATTTGAACTGAAACTGAAATAAAAAAATCAAACTCCAGACATCTTACTGAGGCTGTCCGGAGACACTGGCCAGTCATAAGCTGTGATCCTACGCTACCATTCGAGAGGGTCTCTGCCCCCAGAATAGCATACCGAAGAACAAGTAATCTAAGGGATATATTGGTCAAATCAGACCCGGTGAAAAACTACAAGAAGGATACCTGGCTGAATCCCACCAAGATGGGCTGCTTTCCCTGTGGGGGATGTGTCACTTGCAATGGTATGCTTAGGGGCAATTCTTTCCAGCACCCTCACAACAATTATAGGTTTGACATCAGGCATCGTTTAACATGCACTAGCACATATGTAGTGTATATGATCATTTGCCCATGTTCCAGTGTCTATACTGTTAAAACCGTAACAACTTTTCGTGAACGCATGGCGAATCATCAATGTGCGATATGCGAGGCCCTTTGCACTGGTGAATCTGACCAGCCAGTAGTAAGGCACTGCCTTCAGCACAAACATGCAGTCTCCAGCTTACGCACGATGCTTATTGATCACATACCCCCCCTGTCAAGAGGCGGGGATAGAGGAAATCTCCTGCTTCAATGTGAAACCAAGTGGATCTATAGGCTGAACACCATCATTCCTTATGGCCTCAACACCTCTCTGGACTTTAGTCCTTTTTATTGAAATATCACACATCTGTGCAATAATAAATCCACGATCATATTCATCTCGCAACTCTCAGCTGATTATATGGACTTCAACATGGATTACAATGGCTCTCACTTTGTTTCTACCATATGACAATTAGGTATGAATGCAAGCTGGTAGTTTCACCTATACAGGTAATTAGATACTGTTATCTGATGTTATGATATATAACTATACACAGATCTATTACAGTGTATTGGGTCGATAGCAATGTTGCTAAGATACACATATGTACATAGTTAGTTTTTATAGTTTTTTTACTTTGTCATTTTTCTGTGGTACTGCGCTACTCTATAAGTGCTGGATCTAATATTACAGACATATGGGTATTTTCACTCTGATGTAATATGGATAGAGATGTGTTTCACATTACATATATTCAGCGCTGTTTAACTACTGAAATGACAAAGCTGCACAGAGCTACACTAGCATTGCCGCACGTACCGTGTTTTGTATACATGTTGCTATGGCAATTTCGGCACTACGGTCTTACATGGCGCACAGTCTAATGCGCCTTGATGACGTCAGACGCCGACTTCTTTCACGGAGATTTGGCGGCATGCGGTGTATACCAGGGGTATTTAGGTGGTGGATTTGGGTAAGTTAGTTAGGAAGTTTTAATATTTACTCTTTGGTACATTTGATAAAGGTACAGTAATGTACCGAAATGTCATGTTAATGTAACTTTTTTCTATGGATCAATAAATGAACTTTTACAAAAGACCAGTGAGTGCCTACGTTCTTGGGAAGGATATATATATATATATATATATATATATATATATACACATACATATATATATATATATACATAAATATATATATATATACACACACACACACACTAGCACACAGAGCTAGAGACCTACCTAATATCTACAGCGACAAAAATTTGTCAGTTACAGACATGTCAAATGTGTATTGCAAATGGGGCTGATAGAACTTGGACTGTATCTTCTTTTCTAGCCTTGATTTAAAGTGAATGTAAAGTTTGACGAATGTGTGCCTGGTTTTTAAAAATCCTATTAAAAACAGGGGCACTTTCATTCATCAAACTTTACATTTCACTTGTTTTGTTAAAATACTTACCTTTTATTCTTGAAATCCGCTCCAGCGTTTCCTTCGCCCGTCGCAAGTCTCTTCATATGTCAAAAATTACGAATCCGGCTTTCTCCAATCACGGCTTGGCAATGTTTGCTCTGGGGAGGAAGCCGTGATTGAAGTAAGCCGGATTCATCATTGCTGACATATGAAGAGGCTTGCAACGGGTGGGGGAAGCGCTGGAGCGGCTTTCAAGAATAAACGGTAAATATTTTAACAAAACAAGTGAAATGTAAAGTTTGATGAATGAAAGTGCCCCTGTTTTTAATAGGATTTTTAAAAACCGGGCACACATTCGTCAAACTTTACATTTACTTTAAGTAAAAATTTTCTTGTAACATTTTGCACACACTATTTGTTTTTTTTCTCTCCATGCTGTTAACCCTTGTAAGTCCCATCACATATGGAAAACTATGTTTAAAGTGAAGGTAAGCTTTGATGAATGAAAGCAGTTTTTTTTAAATACTATTAAAAACAGGGGCACTTTCATTCATCAAAGTTTAGAAAGCAGCCGTTTTGTTTATAAACTTACCTCTCTCCTCTTCACAGCCAGAGCAGCTTCCTCCGCCCGGAGATCCTCTTTTCACACGTCCAGCTTCCTCCAATCATCATTGATGACTTGTTCATCCTGTGGCGGGGCACCCCAGGAACACTAATGCAACTTAAGGAAGACATTGAGAGGGATGTCCCCTTCCTTAAATTCAGCAGCAAAATTGGCACAGATGAAATTGAGTTCCTTGACACTTTAGTGTACAGAAATGGTAATAAGTTGGAGACTGACTTGTATACAAAACCAATGGACCGAAATACACTTTTACACAGAGATAGTTTCCATCCACCTAGAGTATTTCAAAGTGTCCCGAAATCACAGATGATTTGTGTGAACAGGATTGTCTCCAATCCTGAGAGGAGACAGGAAAGATCAGGGCAGATGCTCAGGAAATTTATTAAAAGGGGTTATAAAAACAGGAACTTGGCTCAATACAAGAGAGTCTCAGTGAGAGCAGTGGTAGACGGAGGGAACTTCAATCAAATAGGATGGCATTTGTCACTACCTTTAGCACTATGAGGGATCAGGTATACAGAATTCTAAAAAAGAATTGGTATGTTTAAAGGGAGGCATGCCCTAATATAAAGGAATTTGAGCATTTTCCACAAGCTACCTATAGGAAGGGTAATACCACTGGTAGGAGATTAGTACGGACCTGTCAGACAGGGACTAGTGAGGATACTGGGCAAATTCCGGAATGGCACATTTCCATGTTTGGGGTGTGCACAGTGTAATTAAAGGTAATTAAAGCCCTTCTCATTTAGGCTATCTAGGGTTAAACTAGAGAATGTTAATTGTTAGGTGATGTCAATGATGATGTAATTCAAGCACATGACCCTATGAAGCAGTGAAGATTGGTCACCTTGTGTATGCGTTATGTATAAATTGTTTTAATCTGTCATTATGTGTTAGTTTGAGAAAGGGGCAATTAGCCTCAAAACATTGCTTTGTTAATAAAGGTTTCCCATTTGGGAGTGCTACCTTCCTTTGTGACTTTTGGATATTCATGATTCAGATAGCACATGCAATTTTAAACCGAACCCTACGCTACAGAAAATACATTTTAAAGGGAGAGGAAAAGATGGGACACTACACTACAAAAAAAGGGAAATCAGAGGGGGCGCTCTAAAAAACAATAGCAGGGAGGGTGATGGGGTCCCTACACTACAGAAGAAAAGGATTAGTAATTAAATAAAACAAAAAAATATAATAAACTGGGTACTGGCAGACAGATAACAGTACCTAAAATGACTGCCACTAGTGGGAGGGAAAGTGTCAGAGAGCTGTTTGGGAGGGACCAGGGAGGGGGGAGTGTTGCAGAGGGATCTTTACATTGCAGAAAATAATATATATTTTTTTAATATAAAAAGCCCTAATTTGCATACTGGCAGACTGTCTACCAGTACCTCAGATGTTTGGGAAAAAAAAAAGCTGTTTGGGAGGGATCAGAGAGGTGTCAGGTGGAGGTGGGAGGGTAATCCCTACATTACAATACTATTACCCTTACCACCTAATTAACCCTTTCATTGCTGAGAATTTCAGAAGTGTGGTGCACAGCTGCAATTTACCAAAAAGCAATGGCAAAGCCATGAATGTCTGCTATTTCTAAACAAAGAGGAACCCAGAGAAGCTTTTACAACATTTGTGTTATGATTGCACAAGTGGTATATAAATAATTTCAGTGAGAAACCCAAAGTTTGTGAAAAAGTTAACAATTGTTTTTTTGTTTTTTTTTACATGATTGCATTCGGTGGGCATGAAATATACCAAAATTGGCCTAGATCAGGGGTATCAATTGCATCCGGGGGGGCCACTGGTCAAGTGTTCTTCTTCCATGGGGCCACTTAAACAGAGTGAGTGCTCTGGAACTTTATATACTAGAAACTGGAAGTGACATTTACCGTAGTATTGGTCAGGGTGCCGGTGTTCTAATCCAATAGGATTAGGCACTCGGTCAATTGGGGGGGGGGTGAGATTCCTGGTCATTGATTGGTTAGGAAGGTTTTTAAATAGAGCAAGGTTTTTTGATGTTTTAACAGCCTGATGAAACGGCACTATGCCCGAGAAACGCGTTGCTGTGCAACACATTGTTTTTACGAATATTGGAATAAAACTTACCATTCCTTGCTCTTCGTTTTGTGATGCAAAGTGCCATTTTTTAGTAGACCTCCTTAGGAGCCAAATATCGTTTGGCACACACCACTAAGGTAAAGTCACGTCATTAGAGAGGAGTTCCGTGTTAACCCAGCTGTTCCGTCTGATCACTTGCATTAGCCGAGCGGCTGTGGTTGAGATACGATACCAGAAAGGAGCTCCGTGGCTATCCTGCTTCGCTGCTACATCATCCGAGTCAGCCGAGCGGCTCATAAGTCTTGGCTCGCTAGTTATTGCACTGGATGTGCAATGCCTTTTGTGAGTACCCATTTGTGTCTTCTCTTACTTATACCTGAGTTGCTACGTTGTCACACTATTTGGCGCCTCTCTCTCCCTGTTGTCTCATAGGACATTGTTTGCGATTTCTTCACGATCTATTGAAGAGTGCTGCCTTCTACATCTACTGCTTTATACTGAATCCTTGCTGTAAGCTTCTGCTACAGGGACTGCCTGGCATATTAATGGACTTACTGTCATTTTGTGATATATTATAGGCATCTTATGGTATAGTACTATGCCATTTTTTAATGAAGTATAACTTGTAGTATAATTTCCAATTAACCCTATATTTTACATTGGAATTTAGTCTAGGATTTGTTATGTTTTTATTAGCAGCTCAATAATGCTCTAGTAATTTACATTGATATAGAAATTACTATATAATCTACACTTTTTAGGCACTTGTTCCAATTTATTGGCTCACCTCCCATATATCTAGTGGTTACTAGTTATTGACAATACTATTACTCTTACCACCTAATTAACCCCTTCATTGCTGAGAATTTCAGAAGTGTGGTGCGCAGCTGCAATTTACCAAAAAGCAATGGCAAAGCCATGCATGTCTGCTATTTCTAAACATACATGATTACATTTGGTGGGCATGAAATATACCAAAATGGGCCTAGATCAGGGGTATCAAACTGATTGCATCCGGGGGGCCACTGGCCAAGTGTTCTTCTTCCATGGGGGCCACTTGAACAAAGTGAGTGCTCTGAAACTTTATATACTAGAAACTGGAATTGACATTTACCCACGGGTTATAGTCCACAATAGACAAGCACAGTGTATATTATATCTTGTGAGTGCCAAGTAAAGTGATCATTCTGAAACTGAATAAAAAGTGACATTTATCCAAGCAGTGCATTTTGGGACTCTACACTGGGCAATGTATGATTGTCTTTATATTTATCTTGCGAGTGCCCATAAAGAAAATCAACTTGTTTCACCTCTTAGAACCCTAAAAAATTGATGGGGCCAAATTAATAATTTACCTAATAAAAAAGGGCCAGATTAAACTATCTTTAGGGCCGCATATGGCCCTAGGACCGGTACTTTGAGACCCCTGGCCTAGATCAATACCTTGGGTTGGCTACTTAAAAGAAATATAAAGTTCTGACAGATCAATACAAAAAAAACAAGGCTCTATCTCTGTTTAAATGGAGTGATAGCAAAAATGCTAAAAATTATTCAGTACTTTGAGTCTTTTTTTCGCTAAAATTTCTCAGTATTGAAGGGGGTAAAACTGCATGCTCTATCTGAAGTCTAATTTGACTTTTAAAAAAGATAGCAAGAGATCAAAGAAAAATTGATAATAGGAGTAAATTAGAAAGTTGCTTAAAATGTGATGCTCTATCTGAATCATGAAATAAAAAAATTGGGTTCAGTGTCCCTTTAAGCTGTAAGCGAACACATGGGGTAGACCAGTTTTGAACTTTGTGCACTAAAAGGCATATTTATACCCAAATATAACCCCTAAACTATGAAGCCATTTTGACCCCTGTGTTGAACTGTTTTGGGGTTTTTAGATGTTCCTCACATTTAAGCCCCACTTTAGGTCATTTTTAGTCTTTGTAGGACTTTTTCCCCCAGCAAAATGTTTTTTTAAACTCTATAGTCATACAGAGTTTTCCTCATATAAATCAGGGCCTTTGGGGATATGCATATAATTTTGATCTGCACAAAGGAGCGCCCATGAGTCTCTAATCAAATATATCCCAATTTATTCACAGAATGGTGGTCTCTAGGGCTTTTTGATGGCCTATTATAAGTGCCTAGAGACCAAAACATAAAACAAATGTGTATTTTTATTTATTTATTTTTTTAAATTGTGCTTATACTTTATACCCTAAGACTCATATGTTTAAAAAACATAATTTATGTAAGAACTTACCTGATAAATTAATTTATTTCATATTGGCAAGAGTCCATGAGCTAGTGACGTATGGAATATACAATCCTACCAGGAGGGGCAAAGTTTCCCAAACCTCAAAATGCCTATAAATACACCCTTCACCACACCCACAATTCAGTTTAACGAATAGCCAAGTAGCAGGGTGATAAAGAAAGGAGTAAAAATCATCAAAAAAGGAATTTGGAAATAATTGTGCTTTATACAAAAAATCATAACCACCATAAAAAGGGTAGGTCTCATGGACTCTTGCCAATATGAAAGAAATGAATTTATCAGGTAAGTTCTTACATAAATTAAGTTTTCTTTCATGTAATTGGCAAGAGTCCATGAGCTAGTGACGTATGGGATAGTGATACCCAAGATGTGGAACTCCTCAGAAGAGTCACTAGAGAGGGAGGGATAAAATAATAACAGCCATTTCCCGCTGAAAAAATTAATCCACAACCCAAAATATAAGTTTATTCTCATAAATGAAAACAAAAACTTAAACATAAGCAGAGGAATCAAACTGAAACAGCTACCTGAAAAACTTTTCTACCAAAAACTGCTTCCGAAGAAGCAAATACATCAAAACGGTAGAATTTAGTAAATGTATGCAAAGAAGACCAAGTTGCTGCTTTGCAAATCTGATCAACTGAAGCTTCATTCTTAAAAGCCCACGAAGTGGAGACTGATCTAGTAGAATGAGCTGTAATTCTCTGAGGCGGGGCCTGACCCGACTCCAAATAAGCCTGATGAATTTAAAGCTTTAACCAAGATGCCAAGAAAATGGCAGAAGCCTTCTGACCTTTCCTAGAACCAGAAAAGATAACAAATAGACTAGAAGTCTTCCTGAAATCTTTAGTAGCTTTAACGTAATATTTCAAAGCTCTTACAACATCCAAAGAATGCAAGGACTTCTCCAAAGAATTCTTAGGAAGGACACAAGGAAGGAACAACAATTTCTCTATTAATGTTGTTAGAATTCCCAACCTTAGGTAGAAATTTAAATGAAGTCCGCAAAACTGCCTTATCCTGATGGAAAATAAAAAAAGAGCAGATAATTCGAAAACTCTTCTAGCAGAAGAGATGGCCAAAAGGAACAACACTTTCCAAGAAAGTAGTTTAATGTCCAAAGAATGCATAGGCTCAAACGGAGGAGCCTGTAAAGCCTTAAAATCCAAATTAAGACTCCAAGGAGAAGAGATTTATTTAATGACAGGCTTGATACGGACCAAAGCCTGTACAAAACAGTGAATATCAGGAAGCTTAGCAATCTTTCTGTGAAATAAAACAGAGCAGAGATTTGTCCCTTCAAGGAACTTGCAGACAAATCTTTATCCAAACCATCCTGAAGAAACTGTAAAATTCTAGGAATTCTAAAAGAATGCCAGGATAGTTTATGAGAAGAACACCATGAAATATAAGTCTTCCAAACTTGATAATAAATCTTCCTAGAAACAGATTTATGAGCCTGTAACATAGTATTAATCACTGAGTCAGAGAAAACCTCTATGACTAAGCACTAGGCGTTCAATTTCCATACCTTCAAATTTAATGATTTGAGATCCTGATGGAAAAATGGACCTTGAGACAGAAGGTCTGGCCTTAATGGAAGTGGCCAAGGTTGGCAACTGGACATCCGAACAAGATCTGCATACCAAAACCTGTGAGGCCATGCTGGAGCTACCAGCAACACAAACGATTGTTCCATGATGATCTTGGAGATCACTCTTTTAAGAAGAACTAGAGGCGGGAAAATATAAGCAGGTTGGTAACACCAAGGAACTGCTAACGCATCCACCGCCTCCGCCTGAAGATCCCTGGACCTGGATAGGTACCTGGGAAGTTTCTTGTTTAGATGGGAAGCCATCAGATCTATTTCAGATCTATTTCTGGAAGACCCCACATCTGAACAATCTGAAAAAACACATCTGGATGGAGAGACCACTTCCCCGGATGTAAAGTCTGACGGCCGAGATAATCCGCTTCCCAATTGTCTACACCTGGGATATGAACTGCAGAAATTAGACATGAGCTGGATTCCACCCAAGCAAGTATCCGAGATAGCTTGGGGACTGTGAGTCCCACCCTGATGATTGACATATGCCACAGTTGTGATATTGTCTGTCTGAAAACAAATGAACTGTTCTCTCTTCAACAGAGGCCAAATCTGAAGAGCCCTGAAAATAGCACGGAGTTCTAAAACATTGATTGGTAGCCTCGCCTTTTGAGATTTCCAAACCCCTTGTGCTGTCAGAGATCCCCAGACAGCTCCCCAACCTGAAAGACTTGCATCTGTTGTGATTACAATCCAGGTTGGACGAACAAAAGAGGCCCCTTGAACTATAAGATGGTGATCTAACCACCAAGTCAGAGAGAGTCGAACATTGGGATTTAAGGATATTAATTGTGATATCTTTGTATAATCCCTGCAGCATTGATTCAGCATACATAGCTGGAGAGGTCTCATGTGAAAATGAGCAAAGGGGATCGCGTCCGATGCTGCAGTCATGAGACCTAAAACTTCCATGCACATAGCTACTGAAGGGAATGATTGAGACTGAAGGTTCCGACAATCTGAAACCAATTTTAATCGTCTCTTGTCTGTTAGAGACAGAGTCATAGACACTGAATCTATCTGGAAACCTAAAAAGGTGACCCTTGTCTGAGGAATCAAGGAACTTTTTGGTAAATTGATCCTCCAAACATGTCTTTGAAGAAACAACACTAGTTGATTTGTGTGAGATTCTGCAGAATGTAAAGACTGAGCTAGTACCAAGATATCGTCCAAATAAGGAAACACTGCAATACCCCGTTCTCCGATTACAGAGAGTAAGGCACCGAGAACCTTTGAAAAGATTCTTGGAGCTGTCGCTAAGCCAAATGAAAGAGCGACAGATTGGTAATGCTTGTCTAGAAAAGAGAATCTCAGAAACTGATAGTGGTCTGGATGAATTGGAATATGAAGATATGCATCCTGTAAGTCTATCGTGGACATATAATGCCCTTGTCAAGGTATTTGAAATATTATTAAATAATATATAGAGGTATATTTGTCTTTATTTGATAGATCTGTGGATGTGAACATGGTCTGGAGAACAAAGGATTATCTCTGGGAGACCTCACACACTCAATATGTTAAATTATGCAATTGTATAATTTAGCAAGGAACTAAAATATAACACAGTTTCAGGATACAGGCAACTATATGGAGACGAAATGTCTGGGTTACCCTTTTGGAGCTGATCAGGGTCGTGGAGAGGCAGCTTTTATGCACATGGGTGTTAATTATCAAATACACATCTGCACTGCTGGCTAAACAGGAAATATGCTGTTTTAAAGACTTTTACAACTCCTCATGGATTGACCCCATGTGGAGCAGGGGAGGCTTTGAAAAACACAGACAAATGCTAAGGTGTGACTCTGGAAGTTCACGTAAGCAGACAGCAAATAAACATTTTTTTTTTCTCTCTCTGTTTAAATACATGCCCCAGAATGTATTAAATATAGAAATTTGGGAAATTGTCTAATTCTATATTATTATTACATGGGTATTTGCTAAGCCTGGGAGGTAACTGTTTTAGTCAGTCAAAAATGTGTAATAACCTCTGATTTGCTTATATTTTTCAGACAGATAAATTCAGATATACATAGAAATGATATATATGTTTTGAAAACACAAAAGATCTTACTTAGCCTCTGTGTTTTTAAGAATGTAAATAAATACTTATGGACCATAGACATATAAATGCTTGGATCATCTCTAATAATTATTTCTATTTTTATTGCAGACAACCATTGATCATGAGCATCAATCTATGCACTTAGAAAGAGATGGAATGCCTGAAGGAAATGAAATGTCATATCATATAAATGTGAAACAAATGTTTATAAAGTTTTAAATACATCTCTTAAAATATAGTGAGATGAAGATATGGAAGTTACTTTGATGTGATATGACTGAGATATAAATTTTCTGTTAGGCTAAATGAAATATAAATTATTTTAATATAATGTTAGAGATATGTGATGTTTCATATCAAAACGATCAGGAAATTAATCTGATGCCGCTTCACCTATAATTGATATTGGGAGAGACTGGTGCAAGAAATTATGGCGATTATTATACATTTTAAAGAAAGATGTTTAATATATAACTGTATTTCTTTGTCATGCTGCATTTATTTGTACTGTCTAATTGTAATGCTGCCACCCGGTGTTATGTTGAGAGAACTACAGCCAGAAAGCCTTTTGGCTGTTAAATATAAGATAATCCAATGAAAAGGGACAAGGCCGTGGGCGTTTCCAATATTCACCAATGACTGATAAATAATCAAAAAGGGGAGGGGTGAGATCAGATGATTTAACCCCAGCATAGAGACTAAAGAGGGGTTGTGTTATTTTGATCCAGAAAGGAGTAACTGCGGCAGTTATTAATCAAAAGCACACATCTACCATTGGACTCCATATGCTTTACCCCAATTTTGAATTTCTGAGGTGAATTGGATCTGTTGCAAAACATTGGGAACTGGATTGCTGTTTATTTGGGTGATGTATACAAGTTTTTTGTAAAATAAGTTATAAGCATAGCCACTACAGTAAAATTACAATTTTTGAATAGGAAAGAACAAAGTGGGCTTTTAGATTGTATTATATAACCTTACATAGCTCTTAGCCTGCCTATTTGTATGCAAGCATTTAAAGTAAACAATTACTATTGCTGAGCCTGGCAGAGTCAAATAAATAAATTGTATTTTAAAGAGGTAAAACCAGCCTAGGAATTATTTAAATTTGTATCCGGTAGACTAAGTGATTTATCTGTGAAAGTTCTGGTGTTTTAAGTTAATATTGTATTAGGATAAATTGCAGTTAAATAGCAGTATATATATATATTATCCTATTGTTGAAAGAACACAGTTTAGAATTGTATTGCTTGGATGTTAAAGGTTTTAATCCCATTGTGTTAAATAAATAAAAGGCTGAATTGTGAAGGTATATTTTTCTGGGTTTTGTAAGAAGGATAGCATATCTTAAGAGTTGGTTTTAACGCATATAAATTTTGTTTCATTTCCTTTTATTGCAAATATACTTCAATATGTTTATGGATATTAACTAAATAAAAGAATTCAGATATTTATATTAATTGTATGGTCTAGTAGGTGCATGGTTGATAAGGGTTTCTATTTCTTTGTATTGTGTTTATAACCCTGCCATAAACTTATATATATTATTTGGATAGCACTGCTAAGATTTTCATAAATATACTGACATAATAATTGGAGGCACTTTTTCTGAGATTTATTAATATTCCATCATAATTGATATAATATATTTGTAAGTAAATAGAAATTATTATAAAAGAGAAGAAAAAAAAAAAAATCATATTTCGATATTAATATTTTGAAGATATAATTTTTTTTTGAAAAGTTGAAATATTAATTTTCATATTTCGAGATTGTATTAATATCTTGAAATATTATTAAAGATTAATTTTGAAAAATTAATAAAAATATTAATTTTTCATATTTCAAAATTAATCAAAAATATTGATTTTTCATATTTTCAAAGTTAATCAAAAATATTAATTTTTCATATTTCGGAATATTAATTTTTCATATTTCAAAATTAATAATATTTTTTTTTTGAAATATAAAATTTTTCCTTCTCTCTTTTTATTGGCAAAAATTGTATTAGCGTTTTAGTTTAACTAAGTACTAAACCAATATAATAATGTCTGTAGCCAGAAGTGACTCATTTAATTCTATACATAGCAATGAAATTGGTCCCATAACCATACCTATTACTAAAGGTCAGGTCCTTAAGAAAGATATCTTAAGTTACCTTAAAGGGAAGTTTAATATTGCGGGTGAATTAAATGAATTTATGGATACGCTTGAAACTAGGGCTAAAAATATTACCGTTAATAATAATATGTGGAATGAAGAGAATGAATTCTTCCAGGAATTATTAATGATTAATCAATGCAAAGCTCCCAAAAAGCGAGACGAACTAATACTAAAATCCTGGCCCCTTTTAATATGCATAATTGACGAAATGTCGTTTTGTGTCACAGACAAACGATTGCAAATACAGGAGCTAGAAAATAGTATTCGTTCCTCGCGCAGACGCAAAGAGGGTTTAAAAATAGCTAAAAATAAAATGGATGAATTTGCCCAAAACCTAGCCACCTTAGATAAGCACAATATGGACTTAATCGCGCAGATACAAGATTTAAATAAACAGCTTGCGCAAAGCCAGAGAGAATTAAGCGATTTAAAAAGGTCATATCGCCATAATGAAAACCCCTATATTAGCAGTGAGAATAATACAGATAATGCTAACTCCTTTAGCGAACGCGTCAGGGACGAGGTACGAAAATATATAGAACAACATAGACAAATGACCCCTAACGGGTCAGAAGTAGATTTCCCAAATAGACAATCCCCTCAGGATGTAAATCCAGAGGACAGCTGTAGCGCAGCTGATGCGGGGGAGGGAAACTCTAACAGAGAATCCCAAAATAAGTCTGATAAAGTCTATGATTCCCATAAAATAATCACCTTCGTACAACGCGCAGTACCTATATTCTCCAATAAGGGAACAACATCTGTAATTGATCATTTACAGGCTTTTGAAAATGCGTTAGCTATAATGAATGTTACAAGTGAGAAATTGAAAATTGAATTTCTGCCTTGGGTATTTGACAGTAGGCATCACAAATTCTTTGTTTCACTAAAGGATATGAATATTCATTCCTGGAATGGGGTAAAACAACAATGCAGAAAAGAATTCGGGCAATATCGCACTAAAACTGCCGCGAAAATAGCGGTATATGGTTTAAAGTGTCGTGCAAATCAGAGTCCAGTCGAATTCCTTTCTGTATTGAAAAATGCGTACAGTATGGCTGAAGATAATCCCAGATTTGATGGCTCAGAATTTGTAAATTTATTTTTTGAAGCATTGCCTACACCCATCAAAATCAACTTAGCTAGAGATTTTGATGAGGACTGCTCATTGGAATGGCTGATCAAAGAGAGTACGAAGTTATACTCTATTCAGCAGTCCAGTGAGCAGGGGGCTAAAAAGGAGTCAAAACCCAAAATTGTGGCAGAAACTAGGGTGTCACCTAGCCCCCTCAATTTGGAGTCTAACAAGAGGACCTATGCAGAGGTGGCCAGTCAAAACAGGCCATCTCCACAGAGGTTTAATTCTGCCCCTCCCCCTACACAGGTTGAGGCGCAGGGAGACTATAACCAAACTGGGGGACATAATCAGGTGAATAATTACTCACAAAGAGAATACTCACCAAATAATTGGTATCCGCGCAAGGGTAGATACAATAGACGGCGAAGATATTCTCAGGGTAACCAGACACCCCAGGTATATAATGCTTCCCAAAGTACTAATGCTGAACACGCTGAACCCCAGGGGCAACCACGCCAGAATAGAAATAGTGGCCCTGATTCTGAGGGAACCCAATGGTCCAGGAATCAGTACAATGGGGCACCAAGAGATAGGCCCAGGGGTAGAGGTAACTTGTACAATCAGATAGATATGCTGTTTACCCAATTAAATCGGTTGAGCGAACAAATCGCTAATATGAGTCAAAAATCTACGGCTCAGCAACCGAACAATACTTTTTTAGGGGTACAGCCAGTGGTCAGCAGTGGACCACAGGCACAGTCATAAATACTGCAGTATCACCTGAAGGGGAGGGGAGAGATATACAAAATGTAGTAATAAATATCAATGATACTAATCATATTATCTCCCCACAGACCGGAAACGGACAAATTAGCTGTGACAATGAGCGACATCAGCCGGGAAAAATTAACCAAACTTTTCCTCTGCAGTGTTCTCTTAACATTATTTCCACAGATGCAGTACACAAGAACCCAGCTGACCTTGTCATAGGGGAAACAGGTAGGTATGAAATTTGCATCGAATGACACAGCAGATCCAGGTAAAACGTGGCGAAGCCCACAGATGTACAAGAATGCAAATTTTATGTGTAAAATGATAGAAACTGCAGGAAGATATTATGTACTAGTTGAGCTGCAAGATTCAGTCTCCAACCCTATCAGGGGATTAATTGACACTGGGTCACAGGCAACTATCTTATCCCACAGGTACTACACACAGCTAAATGAGCTAACACCCCACAAACCCAAAATAAGAGAATTTGACGGTTCTCTAATAGGTGTTGGGGGTGACTCCCTAAAAGTCTACGGTACTGCCTGGTTAAAATTTAAATTGGGGAACAGGGTCATAAGACACCCTGTCATTATAGTGGATCTGCCAACTGATCGTTTAATTATTGGTAGTGATCTCCTGAAACGATTAAGCACCATAATTGATTGCATAAATAATGTAATTTGGTCGCAAGTTAAACGGCCTATCAATTATGAAAAATCTGGTATATCTCACGCCCGACATAGCTGTCACGTGGTGGAAGAGAAACCAGATGCTGTGGAGATTCATTTCAGAAATAACTCTGTACCTGAAATCACTATTCTACAAATAGATGATCAGACTCCTTTTAGTGGCTCTGATGGTAATACTTTTAAAATTTCGCCTGGAAAGATAGCGAATATTTCCCTAGATAGCGATGTATTAACCATATCACTCCACAAGGGGGATCATAAAATCCCTAAGGGGGGAGGCCACACTCAATACCTCACAGGGATTGAGAGAGTTAAAGAGGATCTATTTATCCCTATACAAGTACATAACCTTGGTAAAACCAAGTATGCTAAAATAAACTTAAAACAGGAAGCTAGCTATATAAGCGAAGGTTTATTAGCGCAAATAGCTGAACCTAAAGTGATTAAATATCTTTCTCCCCAAGACCACTGTGTCAACAGCCTGGATGACAGGTCTGAAAGCTATAACATCACAGCTAAGTGCTTATTATCTATCTCTATTGGTAATAAGTCAGTGAAGCACCTGTTTTTAGTTTTAAATACTCCCCATAATCAAATATACATTGGCAATGATATCTTACATAGATATGCCATACAAATAGATTTGATTAATTCTTGCCTCTGGAGCAGGTTAAAGGGGGACCCTGAAGTATTTCAGGATGAAAATGCAGCCCTGAAATCAAACCAGCAATTGCCATATGCTGTGAATATGCAGGTATCTAGCGATGTTATAATTCCTGCTGGGGCTGATAAATTTCTTTTACCCTTACAGGTAAAGAGAGGTCAGAAATTAAAAACTTCTGAAACACTGATTTGCCTCTCCCATAGAATACAAAATCTGGGTGTCTCAGTAACCTACACTCCTATGGTGAATATTGGAACTGTTCCAATAAATATTATTGTGCATAACATGACCCCACAGGATATAACATTATCCAAGGGAACTACCATAGGATATGCACTGGAATCAAGTTATTACACTTTTGGATTCCAGAATAATGTAATTGGGCTAATACCTGAAGTATACCTAACTGAAGAACAATTAATAGAACAATCCTTTGCATCTATGCCAGAGGGTCTATTTAATATTCAGTCCATTTATCCCTTCAGCTCAGAGGAAGGCATCTGTAAAATTGAAGAAGCCTCTCTAGTGTTTGATCAGCCAATCAAACAGCAAGATTACCCCAATACCCAGAGTCATGGGAGCAATGTAAACTATAATCAAGGGGATCTCACCTCTAGATTGGAAGAAGCCTATGAAATAGGACAGCCTGAAATCTTTCCAGGATTTCAGCAAATAGTCGAATAGAGCAAATATCCTTAGCTAATGGCTGTTCCAGCGATGATGAACGCCAACAGCTGCGAGAACTCCTAATGGAATACAAGGATATTTTCGCTAAGGATTCTTATGACTGTGGTACTACAGACTTGCACATTGCAAGGATACAAACAGATCCTAATGCGCCACCTGTATTTGTCAAACAATACAGACTTCCCTTAGCCTCATATGATTCTCTTGCAGAGATCATAAGGAATTTGGAAGAAAGAGGTATTATCAGACAGGTGCACAGCTCTTATAATAATCCTATTCTAGGTGTCCTTAAGCCCAATGGACAATGGCGTTTGTGTGCTGACTTAAGACAGCTAAACAAACGAGTATACATGTCTGGCTGGCCTGTACCATACATTGACCAGTGCCTAGCACAAATGCAGGGATCCAAGATATTCACTGCCATTGATTGTGCACAGGGATATTGGACCATAAAAGGTACATGAAGAGGACCAATATAAGCTAGCATTCTCCTTCCAAAAGGTCCAATATGCATTCCAGAGACTTCCATTTGGATACATAAATTCTGGACATGAATTTGCTGTATTCATGCATAAGGCTATGCCTGACGCACTGGAAAGGGGGACCTTATCTTATGTTGATGATGTTTTAATCAAAAGCACAGACTTTGAAAAACACATCACAGAACTTAAACACGTCCTCAGCCAACTTAAAAGGGCAGGTGTCAAATTATCCCTGCAAAAAGCTCAATGGTGCCGCACTCGTGTAAACTTCTTGGGACATGAAGTTACCTCTGACGGATTAAATCCCCAGAAGAAAAAGGTGGAAGCTATAGTGAATTCTAAAAACCCGACTAACTTAAAGGAATTGAGATCATTCCTGGGTATGACGAATTATTCTCGCAAATTCATTGATAATTATGCGGAATTAGCTAAACCACTACTACTTCTTCTAAAGAAGGATGTGAAATGGTACTGGAGTGAGTCTCAAGAGACAGCCATCAGAGAGCTGAAGAGAAAACTCACTCAAGCACCTTGCTTAGCGTACCCTGAAGGTGGTAAACCTTTCTACTTAGAAACAGGGTACACAGATGTAAGCATGAGTGCTGTGTTATACCAAAAGCATGATAATTTGAACAAAGCCATTGCTTATGCGAGCAAAAATCTATCCCCAGTAGAAATAAAGTTTAACGATTGCGAAAAAGCCCTCTTATCTACTGTATGGGCTCTACAAAATTTCCGCAGCTATATACAGGGCGAGAAAATTATTGTAGAAACGGCCCACCAGCCTTTGCTATATTTGCAAAGTGAGAGAATAAGAGATGGGAATTTGTCTAATAGCCGCATAACAGCGTGGACTCTTTCCTTGCAAGGCTGGCCATTAGAAATTCGCTACAAGCAGAATGAAAAGAATCCAGTTGCACAAGGACTTGCTGAACTCCACGACTGTACTGCTAGAGATCCTGGGGAAGAATTATCAGAAGATGATTTTCTGGAGGAACAATTGCTTTCCCCATATAAAGTGTACAATGAGGACCATTGTCAAACATTACCTTGGGTATATGTTGATGGTTGTTCTTACCATGCCACTATTGATAATGAGCGCAGATTAGTCGCTGGCATTGGTATAACGGGGGCAAATGGATTCCCAAATATATCTATAGGTTTCGACATTGGACCAAGATCCAGTCAAGTTGCAGAACTCACTGCTGTTTTCAAAACCATTGAAATGGCTATTGAACATGGTATTCATGAATTTGTGATCATAACTGACTCAAATTATGTGCGTGACAGTTTTGTTGAATACCTGCCAACTTGGAAAAGAAATGGCATGCAGAAAAGCAATAACAAACCAGTCAAGCATGGCAAATTGTTCTGCGAGATTGATAATCTGGTAGTATCCAATGATTTAACCATACACTGGAAAAAGACCAAGGGTCATTCCAGAGTTTTAGGTCCTGATAAGGAAGGCAATGACCTTGCGGATTCATTAGCCAAACAAGGAGCCATAACTGGAGAACTCCTTAATATTGACCACTTAATGGGTGCAATTCAGGTAGAAGCCATTACCAGAAACCAGGCAAAACAACAGAGTGAGCCTAACTTGGTACAATGGAGTCAGGATTCTCCTAGTGAGGACCTGATCACTAGTCAAAAAGAAGACCCCATTGTAGGCATCTTCTATAAACACATAGAAGATCCTGAAAGCAACCCCATCTCAAAAGATGATTGCATTGGCAAAGAAGATCTTAGGATCTTAATGAAATCCCGATCACAATTCAAGTTACAGGATGGTTTGTTAATTAGAACCTCCAAAACTGGCATCCAGCAGTGGGTAGTACCCACCAAGTTCAGAGGTCTAATGCTTCAACATGCCCATGATGCTCCCACATCTGGTCATCGTGGTGCCAAACTCACGTATGAAATATTACGTGATTATGCTTTTTGGCCACACATGTTGAAAGATGTTCAAACCTACTGTCAAGGGTGTTTAATCTGTCCACAGTTCCAACCCACTGCACCAACGCATAGAGCGCCATTGCAGAAGAGGGGGATGGTAATGCCATGGTCAGATATACAAATTGATTTTATCGGTCCAGTAACAAGATCATCAAGAGGTAACAAGTACATGTTAACAGTGACATGCCTGTTCACTAAATGGGTAGAGTGCATTAGTGCACCTAACAATAGTGCGGAAACATGTGCAGCATTGCTCATCAACCATGTATTTTCCAGATTTGGTCTGCCCCAAAGAATCGAGTCAGATCGGGGGACCCACTTCACTAGCGAAGTGATGACAAAAATGTGGAAAATACTAGTGGTTAAAAGAAAGCTCCATATTGCTTATAGAGCTGCCTCAAGTGGTGGTGTAGAGCGTTACAACCAGTCCATTGTTAAAATCCTCAAAAAGTTTGTGAGTGAAACAGGTAAAGACTGGGATGTAAAACTACCTCTTGTCTTAATGGCATTAAGAGCAACTCCAAGTAGTGCTACCAAGATGTCACCTTTTGAACTGATGACTGGTAGAAGAATGGTTCTACCTCAGCATCTGCTATACCGTACATCAGACCAAAACTTGATAAACGCTGCCAATACACATCAATATGTGGAAAACCTAAGAAAGCACCTGCAATATGCCTTTGCATTTGCTCAAAGGAATTTAGAAAGAGCCGCAACTGCCACTAAGACCTATTATGATCTCAAAACATCCAAAAGGGAATATGAAATAAATGATAAAGTTTATCTTTATAACTTTGGAAGAGATCAGGTTAGGGAAAAGAAATTTCTTCCCTCATGGAAAGGTCCTTTCGTCATTACTGACAAAATATCTCCAGTGGCCTATAAAATACGGATCCCCAAAAATGAAAGTTTCATAGATAAATGGGTCCATATCAATCAATTGCGAGCGTGTCATCCCAGATCCCAACTACAAGTCATAGAGGGAGAATGAAGTGTCATATCCCCAAATGAACTAAAGACATACTGTAGTTTAAAGATGACCAGCTGGTGAACATGAAGGCTCGAAATTGACAGACTATCTACATAGAAGACTGTCCATGATGTGTACGGTCAACATCCTCACCAAATACCACTAACTTTGATCCAATTCAAATACATGTGTCCTACATATTTTTGAATTGGAAAGGGGGATTTATGTCAAGGTATTTGAAATATTATTAAATAATATATAGAGGTATATTTGTCTTTATTTGATAGATCTGTGGATGTGAACATGGTCTGGAGAACAAAGGATTATCTCTGGGAGACCTCACACACTCAATATGTTAAATTATGCAATTGTATAATTTAGCAAGGAACTAAAATATAACACAGTTTCAGGATACAGGCAACTATATGGAGACGAAATGTCTGGGTTACCCTTTTGGAGCTGATCAGGGTCGTGGAGAGGCAGCTTTTATGCACATGGGTGTTAATTATCAAATACACATCTGCACTGCTGGCTAAACAGGAAATATGCTGTTTTAAAGACTTTTACAACTCCTCATGGATTGACCCCATGTGGAGCAGGGGAGGCTTTGAAAAACACAGACAAATGCTAAGGTGTGACTCTGGAAGTTCACGTAAGCAGACAGCAAATAAACATTTTTTTTTCTCTCTCTGTTTAAATACATGCCCCAGAATGTATTAAATATAGAAATTTGGGAAATTGTCTAATTCTATATTATTATTACATGGGTATTTGCTAAGCCTGGGAGGTAACTGTTTTAGTCAGTCAAAAATGTGTAATAACCTCTGTTTTGCTTATATTTTTTAGACAGATAAATTCAGATATACATAGAAATGATATATATGTTTTGAAAACACAAAAGATCTTACTTAGCCTCTGTGTTTTTAAGAATATAAATAAATACTTATGGACCATAGACATATAAATGCTTGGATCATCTCTAATAATTATTTCTATTTTTATTGCAGACAACCATTGATCATGAGCATCAATCTATGCACTTAGAAAGAGATGGAATGCCTGAAGGAAATGAAATGTCATATCATATAAATGTGAAACAAATGTTTATAAAGTTTTAAATACATCTCTTAAAATATAGTGAGATGAAGATATGGAAGTTACTTTGATGTGATATGACTGAGATATAAATTTTCTGTTAGGCTAAATGAAATATAAATTATTTTAATATAATGTTAGAGATATGTGATGTTTCATATCAAAACGATCAGGAAATTAATCTGATGCCGCTTCACCTATAATTGATATTGGGAGAGACTGGTGCAAGAAATTATGGAGATTATTATACATTTTAAAGAAAGATGTTTAATATATAACTGTATTTCTTTGTCATGCTGCATTTATTTGTACTGTCTAATTGTAATGCTGCCACCCGGTGTTATGTTGAGAGAACTACAGCCAGAAAGCCTTTTGGCTGTTAAATATAAGATAATCCAATGAAAAGGGACAAGGCCGTGGGCGTTTCCAATATTCACCAATGACTGATAAATAATCAAAAAGGGGAGGGGTGAGATCAGATGATTTAACCCCAGCATAGAGACTAAAGAGGGGTTGTGTTATTTTGATCCAGAAAGGAGTAACTGCGGCAGTTATTAATCAAAAGCACACATCTACCATTGGACTCCATATGCTTTACCCCAATTTTGAATTTCTGAGGTGAATTGGATCTGTTGCAAAACATTGGGAACTGGATTGCTGTTTATTTGGGTGATGTATACAAGTTTTTTGTAAAATAAGTTATAAGCATAGCCACTACAGTAAAATTACAATTTTTGAATAGGAAAGAACAAAGTGGGCTTTTAGATTGTATTATATAACCTTACATAGCTCTTAGCCTGCCTATTTGTATGCAAGCATTTAAAGTAAACAATTACTATTGCTGAGCCTGGCAGAGTCAAATAAATAAATTGTATTTTAAAGAGGTAAAACCAGCCTAGGAATTATTTAAATTTGTATCCGGTAGACTAAGTGATTTATCTGTGAAAGTTCTGGTGTTTTAAGTTAATATTGTATTAGGATAAATTGCAGTTAAATAGCAGTATATATATATATTATCCTATTGTTGAAAGAACACAGTTTAGAATTGTATTGCTTGGATGTTAAAGGTTTTAATCCCATTGTGTTAAATAAATAAAAGGCTGAATTGTGAAGGTATATTTTTCTGGGTTTTGTAAGAAGGATAGCATATCTTAAGAGTTGGTTTTAACGCATATAAATTTTGTTTCATTTCCTTTTATTGCAAATATACTTCAATATGTTTATGGATATTAACTAAATAAAAGAATTCAGATATTTATATTAATTGTATGGTCTAGTAGGTGCATGGTTGATAAGGGTTTCTATTTCTTTGTATTGTGTTTATAACCCTGCCATAAACTTATATATATTATTTGGATAGCACTGCTAAGATTTTCATAAATATACTGACACCCTTGCTGAACAAAAGACAGAATAGCCCTTATAGTCACCATTTTGAAAGTTGGCACTCTTACAAAACGATTCAAAATTTTCAGATCCAGAATTGGCCTGAATGAATTTTCTTTCTTTGGGACAATGAATAGATTTGAATAAAACCCCAGACCCTGTTCCTGAAACGGAAATGGTATCATAACCCCTGAAAGCTCCAGGTCTGAAACACACTTCAGAAAAGCCTGAGCCTTTACTGGATTTGCTGGGATGCGTGAGAGAAAAAAATCTTCTCACAGGAGGTCTTACTCTGAATCATATTCGGTACCCTTGAGAGACAATACTCTGAATCCATTGATTTTGGACAGAATCTGCCCAAATGTCTTGGAAGAATCTTAATCTGCCCCCTACCAGCTGAGCTGGAATGAGGGCCGCACCTTCATGCAGACTTGTGGGCTGGATTTGGATTTACTCCAACTTGAAGGTTTCCAATTGGAACCAGATTCTTTGGGGGAAGGATTCGGTTTCTGTTCCTTATTTTGTCGAAAGGAACGAAACCGGTTAGAAGCTTTAGATTTACCCTTAGGTCTTTTATCCTGAGGCAAAAAAACATAATTTATACTTACCTGATAAATTTATTTCTCTTGTAGTGTATCCAGTCCACGGATCATCCATTACTTGTGGGATATTCTCCTTCCCAACAGGAAGTTGCAAGAGGATCACCCACAGCAGAGCTGCTATATAGCTCCTCCCCCAGCTGTCATATACAGTCATTCGACCGAAAACAAACAGAGAAAGGAGAAACCATAGGGTGCAGTGGTGACTGTAGTTTAATTAAAATTTAGACCTGCCTCAAAAAGGACAGGGCGGGCCGTGGACTGGATACACTACAAGAGAAATAAATTTATCAGGTAAGCATAAATTATGTTTTCTCTTGTTAAGTGTATCCAGTCCACGGATCATCCATTACTTGTGGGATACCAATACCAAAGCTAAAGTACACGGATGATGGGAGGGACAAGGCAGGATTAAGCGGAAGGAACCACTGCCTGAAGAACCTTTCTCCCAAAAACAGCCTCCGAAGAAGCAAAAGTATCAAATTTGTAAAATTTGGAAAAGGTGTGAAGCGAAGACCAAGTCGCGGCCTTGCAAATCTGTTCAACAGAGGCCTCATTTTTAAAGGCCCAGGTGGAAGCCACAGCTCTAGTAGAATGAGCTGTAATGCTTTCAGGGGGCTGCTGTCCAGCAGTCTCATAGGCTAGGCGTATTACGCTCCGAAGCCAAAAGGAAAGAGAGGTTGCCGAAGCTTTTTGACCTCTCCTCTGTCCAGAGTAAACGACAAACAGGGAAGATGTTTGACGAAAATCCTTAGTAGCTTGTAAGTAAAACTTCAAGGCACGGACTACGTCCAGATTATGTAAAAGACGTTCCTTCTTTGAAGAAGGATTAGGACACAATGATGGAACAACAATCTCTTGATTGATATTCTTGTTAGAAACCACCTTAGGTAAAAACCCAGGTTTGGTACGCAGAACTACCTTATCTGCATGAAAAATAAGATAAGGAGAATCACATTGTAAGGCAGATAGCTCAGAGACTCTCCGAGCCGAGGAAATGGCCATCAAAAACAGAACTTTCCAAGATAAAAGTTTAATATCAATGGAATGAAGGGGTTCAAACGGAACTCCTTGAAGAACCTTAAGAACCAAGTTTAAGCTCCACGGGGGAGCAACAGGTTTAAACACAGGCTTAATTCTAACCAAAGCCTGGCAAAATGCCTGGACGTCTGGAACCTCTGCCAGACGCTTGTGCAAAGGAATAGACCGAGCAGAAATCTGTCCCTTTAAGGAACTAGCTGATAATCCTTTCTCCAAGCCCTCTTGGACAATATTCTAGGAATCCTAACCTTACTCCATGAGTAATTCTTGGATTCACACCAATAAAGATATTTACTCCATATCTTGTGGTAGATTTTCCTGGTAACAGGCTTTCGTGCCCCTGTATTAAAGTATCAATGACTGACTCGGAGAAGCCACGCTTTGATAGAATCAAGCGTTCAATCTCCATGCAGTCAGTCTCAGAGAAATTAGATTTGGATGATTGAAAGGACCTTGTATCAGAAGGTCCTGTCTTAGAGGCAGAGTCCATGGTGGAAAGGATGACATGTCCACTAGGTCTGCATACCAAGTCCTGGGTGGCCACGCAGCTATCAGGATCACCGATGCTCTCTCCTTTTTGATTTTGGCAATCAGTCGAGGGAGCAGAGGAAACGGTGGAAACACATAAGCCAGGTTGAAGAACCAAGTCGCTGCTAGAGCATCTATCAGCGTCGCTTCTGGGTCCCTGGACCTGGATCCGTAACAAGGAAGCTTGGCGTTCTGGCGAGACGCCATGAGATCCAACTCTGGTTTGCCCCAACGATGAATCAACTGAGCAAACACCTCCGGATGGAGTTCCCACTCCCCCGGATGGAAAGTCTGACGACTTAGAAAATCCGCCTCCCAGTTCTCCACGCCTGGGATATGGATTGCTGACAGGTGGCAAGAGTGGTACTCTGCCCAGCGAATTATTTTTGAGACTTCTAACATCGCTAGGGAACTCCTGGTTCCCCCTTGATGGTTGATGTAAGCCACAGTTGTGATGTTGTCCGACTGAAATCTGATGAACCTCAGTGTTGCTAACTGAGGCCAAGCCAGAAGAGCATTGAATATCGCTCTTAACTCCAGAATATTTATTGGAAGGAGTTTCTCCTCCTGAGTCCACGATCCCTGTGCCTTCAGGGAGTTCCAGACTGCACCCCAACCTAGAAGGCTGGCATCTGTTGTTACAATTGTCCAATCTGGCCTGCGAAAGGTCATACCCTTGGACAGGTGTACCCGAGACAACCACCAGAGAAGAGAATCTCTTGTCTCTTGATCCAGATTTAGCAGAGGGGACAAATCTGTGTAATCCCCATTCCACTGACTCAGCATGCATAATTGCAGCGGTCTGAGATGAAGGAGCGCAAATGGCACTATGTCCATTGCCGCTACCATTAAGCCGATTACCTCCATACACTGAGCTACCGAAGGGCGTGGAATGGAGTGAATAACACGGCAAGCATTTAGAAGTTTTGATAACCTGGACTCCGTCAGGTAAATTTTCATTTCTACAGACTCTATAAGAGTCCCTAAGAAGGAGACTCTTGTGAGTGGGGATAGAGGACTCTTTTCCTCGTTCACTTTCCACCCGTGCGACCTCAGGAATGCCAGAACTATCTCTGTATGAGACTTGGCAACTTGAAAGCTTGACGCCTGTATCAGGATGTCGTCTAGATACGGAGCCACCGCTATGCCTCGCGGTCTTAGAACCGCCAGAAGTGAGCCCAGAACCTTTGTAAAGATTCTCGGGGCTGTAGCCAACCTGAAGGGAAGAGCTACAAATTGGTAATGCCTGTCTAGAAAGGCAAACCTTAGAAACCGATGATGATCTTTGTGAATCGGTATGTGAAGGTAGGCATCCTTTAAGTCCACTGTGGTCATGTACTGACCTTCTTGGATCATGGGTAGGATGGTCCGAATAGTTTCCATTTTGAAAGATGGAACTCTGAGGAATTTGTTTAAGATCTTTAGATCCAAAATTGGTCTGAAGGTTCCCTCTTTTTTGGGAACCACAAACAGATTTGAATAAAAACCCTGTCCTTGTTCCGTCTGCGGAACTGGATGGATCTCTCCCATAACTAGGAGGTCTTGCACACAGCGTAGGAATGCCTCTTTCTTTATATGATTTGCAGATAGCCTTGAAAGATGAAATCACCCTTGTGGAGGGGAAGCTTTGAAGTCCAGAAGATATCCCTGAGATATGATCTCCAACGCCCAGGGATCCTGAACATCTCTTGCCCACGCCTGGGCGAAGAGAGAAAGTCTGCCCCTAACAAGATCCGTTGCCGGATAGGGGGCCGTTCCTTCATGCTGTCTTAGAGGCAGCAGCAGGCTTTCTGGCCTGCTTGCCTTTGTCCCAGGACTGGTTAGGTTTCCAGGCCTGCTTAGATTGAGCAAAAGTTCCCTCTTGTTTTGAAGCGGAGGAAGTTGATGCTGCACCTGCCTTGAAATTTTCGAAAGGCATGAAAATTAGACTGTTTGGCCTTTGCTTTGGCCCTGTCCTGAGGAAGGGTGTGACCATTACCTCCAGTAATGTCAGCAATAATTTCCTTCAAACCAGGCCCGAATAAGGTCTGCCCCTTGAAAGGAATGTTGAGTAATTTAGACTTCGAAGTCACGTCAGCTGACCAGGATTTAAGCCATAGCGCCCTACGCGCTTGGATGGCGAATCCGGAATTCTTAGCCGTTAGTTTAGTCAAATGAACAATGGCATCAGAAACAAATGAGTTAGCTAGCTTAAGTGTTCTAAGCTTGTCAATAATTTCAGTCAATGGAGCTGTATGGATGGCCTCTTCCAGGGCCTCAAACCAGAATGCCGCCGCGGCCGTGACAGGCGCAATGCATGCAAGGGGCTGTAAAATAAAACCTTGTTGAATAAACATTTTCTTAAGGTAACCCTCCAATTTTTTATCCATTGGATCTGAAAAAGCACAACTGTCCTCAACCGGGATAGTAGTACGCTTTGCTAAAGTAGAAACTGCTCCCTCCACCTTAGGGACCGTCTGCCATAAGTCCCGTGTAGTGGCGTCTATTGGAAAGATTTTTCTAAATATAGGAGGTGGGGAAAAAGGCACACCCGGTCTATCCCACTCCTTGCTAATAATTTCTGTAAGCCTTTTAGGTATAGGAAAAACATCAGTACACACCGGCACCGCATAGTATTTATCCAGCCTACACAATTTCTCTGGTACTGCAACTGTGTTACAGTCATTCAGAGCAGCTAATACCTCCCCAAGCAACACACGGAGGTTCTCAAGCTTAAATTTAAAATTAGAAATCTCTGAATCAGGTTTCCCCGAATCAGAGATGTCACCCACAGACTGAAGCTCTCCGTCCTCATGATCTGCATATTGTGACGCAGTATCAGACATGGCCCTTACAGCATCTGCGCGCTCTGTATTTCCTAACCCCAGAGCAATCGCGCTTGCTTCTTAATTCCGGCAACCTGGATGATACCTCTGACAGGGTATTATTCATGATTGCAGCTATGTCCTGCAAGGTAATCGCTATGGGCGTCCCTGATGTAATTGGCGCCATATTAGCGTGCATCCCCTTAGCGGGAGGCGAAGGGTCTGACACGTGGGGAGAGTTAGTCGGCATAACTTCCCCCTCGTCAGAATCTTCTGGTGATATTTCTTTTACATTTAAAGACTGATCTTTACTGTTTAAGGTGAAATCAATACATTTAGTACACATTCTCCTATGGGGCTCCACCATGGCTTTCAAACATAATGAACAAGTAGTTTCCTCTGTGTCAGACATGTTTAAACAGACTAGCAATGAGACTAGCAAGCTTGGAAAACACTTTAAACAAGTTTACAAGCAATATAAAAAACGTTACTGCACCTTTAAGAAACACAAATTTTGTCAAAATTTGAAATAACAGTGAAAAAAGGCAGTTACACTAACGAAATTTTTACAGTGTATGTAACAAGTTAGCAGAGCATTGCACCCACTTGCAAATGGATGATTAACCCCTTAATACTCAAAATGGAATAATAAATGACAAAAACGTTTTTTAAAACAGTCACAACAACTGCCACAGCTCTACTGTGGTTTTTTACCTCCCTCAAAAACGACTTTGAAGCCTTTTGAGCCCTCCAGAGATGTCCTGGATCATGCAGGAAGAAGCTGGATGTCTGTGTCTGTAATTTTTGCTGTGCAAAAAAATGGCAAAATAGGCCCCTCCCACTCATATTACAACAGTGGAAAGCCTAAGGAAACTGTTTCTAGGCAAAATTCAAGCCAGTGATGTGGAAAAAAAAAACTAGGCCCCAAAAAGTTTTATCACCAAATACATATAAAAACGATTAAACATGCCAGCAAACGTTTTATATTACATTTTTATAAGAGTATGTATCTCTATTAATAAGCCTGATACCAGTCGCTCTCACTGCATTTAAGGCTTTACTTACATTAGTTCGGTATCAGCAGCATTTTCTAGCAAATTCCATCCCTAGAAAAATATTTTAACTGCACATACCTTATTGCAGGAAAACCTGGACGCCATTCCCTTTCTGAAGTTACCTCACTCCTCAGAATATGTGAGAACAGCCATGGATCTTAGTTACTTCTGCTAAGATCATAGAAAACGCAGGCAGATTCTTCTTCTAAATACTGCCTGAGATAAAAAGCACACTCCGGCACCATTTAAAAATAACAAACTTTTGATTGAAGAATAAACTAGGTATAAAACACCACACTCCTCTTACGACCTCCATCTTGGTTGAGGCTTGCAAGAGAATGACTGGATATGACAGCTGGGGGAGGAGCTATATAGCAGCTCTGCTGTGGGCGATCCTCTTGCAACTTCCTGTTGGGAAGGAGAATATCCCACAAGTAATGGATGATCCGTGGACTGGATACACTTAACAAGAGAAAACTCCCTTCCCCCCCATTGACAGTTGAAATAATCAAATCCAACTGAGAACCAAATAAATTATTACCTTGGAAAGAGATAGTAATCTAGACTTACATACCATGGTAAGAGTAGAGAGAGCCCCATCAACTTTGGGGATCTTTTCCCAAAACTCCAATCTAACTGCTGGCAAAGGATACAATTTTTTAAACCTTGAAGAAGGAATAAAAGAAGTACCAGGCCTATTCCATTCCTTAGAAATCATATCAGAAATAGCATCAGGAACTGGAAAAACCTCTGAGAATCCACAGGTGGTTTATAAACAGAATTTAAACGTTTACTAGTTTTAGTATCAAGAGGATTAATTTCCTGAATATCCAATGTAATCAACACCTCTTTTAACAAGGAACAAATATATTCCATTTTAAATAAATAAGTAGATTTGTCAGTGTCAATATCTGAGGAAGGATCTTCTGAATCAGATAGAGCCTCATCAGAGGAGGATAATTCAGTATGTTGTTGGTCATTTGAAATTTCATCAACTTTATGAGAAGTTTTAAAAGACCTTTTATGTTTATTAGAAGGCGGGATAGCAGACAAAGCCATCTGAATCATATCAGCAATAAAATCTTTTATATTCACAGGGATATCATGTACATTAGATGTTGAAGGAACAACAGGCATTGTACTATTACTGATGGATACAGTCTCTGCATGTAAAAGCTTATCATGACAACTATTACATACCATAGCTGGAGATATAATCTCCACACATTTACAACAGATACACTTAGCTTTGGCAGAACAGTTATCAGGCAGCAGGGTTCCAACAGTGGTTTCTGAGACAGGATCAGATTGAGACATCTTGCAAATGTAAGAGAAAAAAACACAACATATAAAGCAAAATTATCAATTTCCTTATATAGCAGTTTCAGGAATGGGGAAAAATGCATAGCCCTCTGACATAGAAAAAGGTAAGAGGCATATAGGAATGGGGTTTTAAATAATGAAATATTGGCGCCAAGTATGACGCACAAATGAAATTTTTTGGCGCCAACATCCGGAAATGACACACTTGCGTCATTGCAGATGCAACCTTGTGCAAGGAAATTACGAATTTGCGCCACCGGACGTACCTTTGCGCCAAAAATGACGCAATAAACATCAGCATTTTGCGACCTCGCAAACCTAATTTTGCCCGCAAAAATTTAATGAAAAAGCAGTCAATTTGAAAAAAGACTTTACCCCAGGTAAGAAAAATATTTTCCTAAATATGTTTTTTTCCCAAATATGAAACTGATAGTCTGCAAAAGGAAATATACTGAAATCTGAATCATGGCAAATATAAGTACAATACATATATTTAGAACTTTATATAAATACATAAAGTGCCAAACAATAGCTGAGAGTGTCTTAAGTAAATGAAAACATACTTACCGATCCACATATAGCAGATAACCGTTTCAGTATTGGTTTGGCTATCAGTAGAGGTAATGGAATATGAGAGTATATCGTCGATTTGAAAAGGGAGGTAGGAGATTAATCTCTACAACCAACAACAGAGAACCTATGAAATAGATCCCTGTGAGGAAAACCATTGCATTCAATAGGTGATACTCCCTTCACATCCCTCTGACATTCGAAGAATCAGGCTTCAAAATGATGAGAAGCGCATATCAACGTAGAAATCTTAGCACAAACTTACTTCACCACCTCCATAGGAGGCAAAGTTTGTAAAACTGAATTGTGGGTGTGGTGAGGAGTGTATTTATAGGCATTTTGAGGTTTGGGAAACTTTGCCCCCCCCTGGTAGGATTGTATATCCCATACGTAACTAGCTCATGGACTCTTGCCAATTACATGAAAGAAATTGGGTTGTGTCCCTTTAAAGTGACATGAAAATGAAATTTTTCTTTCATGATTTAGAAAGAGCATTTGATTTTAAACATTTTTCCAATTTACTTCTATTATCTAATTGCTTCATTCTCTTGAAATCCTTTGTTGAAAAGCATATCTAAATAGGCTCATTAGCTGCTGATTGGTGGCTGCACATAGATGTCTCATGTGATTGGCTCACCCATGTGCATTGCTATTTCTTCAACAAAGGATATCTAAAGAATGAAACAAATTAGAAAATAGAAGTAAATTGGAATGTTGTTTTAAATTGTATTCTTAATCTGAATCATGAAAGAAAAATGTTGGGTTTCATGTCCCTTTAAGGGTTTAAAAAAAAATATATCGGATGCTTTATTTATTCAGTATTTTCCTAAAACAGTCACAGTTTTTGGCTCTTGTCCCATGGAGTAATTGCCCCACACTGTACATATCTGTCATGAGCTATGGACATCTTTATCTATGGCTATCAAAGAAGTTTTTGTTTGTTGGTCTTATGTATATATTTGTTTGTATATGGTGGTACAGTATTTGAGTCTCCTGCACTTTTCAGCAGAGCGGCAGAATAAAAATAAATAATATATCCAACATGATAAACTGGCAAATCTATGAATCTCCTGCAGTTTACATTACAATACTTTATATTTTGTGTAATTTAACCTCCTGCAGTTTACATTACAATACTTTATATTTTGTGTAATTTACATTGATGGCTTTGAGGTGGAGCAGAAAGGACAAAGCTATGGAAACCATCAGTGGACATGATCAATAGTCTGCTCATTTGATAGTGAAGTTTCCCTGAAAATGTTTTCGAAAATGTCAACTATAAATATGAAAAACTACTGGAATTAAGCAATACAAATCCAATATATTATTTATAGATGCACAAAAATAAAACAAAAATCATAATTTAAGATAAAAAATTAATGATGATCAAACGATGTGCTAAGTTGTATCTCTCTTAAAACAAGGGAAACTCTTCTCATTCCTTTTCTTTTCACTTAATATGGTGGTGAAACTGGATCACTGATTTTTCCTGCTCGCTTGTCTCTATAGATCCACGACGGAGAGCTCTGATCTCATTTATGGCATCAACACCAGTGATCTTCTTGGCCTTTACCAGATAGCATGCCAGCATTGTGCCAGTCCTACCAAATCCATGTAAGCAGTGTACTCCAACTCCCTGTATTGAGAGAAAGGTAAAGATATTTGTGATAATTAAAGCAATTAGAGAATCTTCTAATCAATGCTATAGATATGATAGATGACGAGAACAGATTGACTCACAAAAAAAAAAATTAAAACATTTTTTTGGTCACAATGAAATTTATATTAAAATATATGGAAAAGATAAAAGGGTTTACAACAATCATATTCTGTTGTGAGATTTATTATATCATTATGTTAATATCTGCTATCCACTAATGCTTTTTTTCAGATCTAAAAACAACAGCTTCTCACAGGTAGCTACTTAAAAGTGACATTAGATTTTATTGTAATTTTACTTTATTTAGACGTATATTTATTTTATTTATACACACACACACATATATATACATACATACACACACACACACACATACATAAACACCTCTTTAGTCTGTTTATATAATCTCTTCTAAAGCAGCCAATTAGGAACAGATATAATTGAGACCATGCACTTGTCAAGCAATCACTATGCAGGATGTTGCAGAGTTATGGTTCCTGTTTTAACTCCTGACTCCTCACCTCCGTTACCAGTAAATACAGTAGATTTGCATAATCAACAAATGCATGATAAAAGACAATGCAATAGCATTTTTTCTGACAAATTCTGCACATGTTCAGTAAGAGCAGATGACTCAAAAAGTATAAATATAAAAAGACTGTGCACATTTTGTTGATGGAAGTAAATTGGAAAGTTGTTTAAAATTGCATGTTCTCTCTGAATCATGAAAGTTTAACTTTGACTTGAGTGTCCCTTTAATCAGTAAAGTAAGTAACTACCTCTCCTTTAGCTTTTGCATCATCCACAATTTTGAGAAAGTTCTGAATTTGTTCTGTGCTGGGAGGGCAGAAATCCTGGATGCGGATGCGATGGAGATTAAGTCCAGGGCATGTGTCGTAGTATGGTGGCTTGTGTTCGGTCAGAGTTATGAGGTGTTGGATGCCATTTTCATATAGGTATTCATAGTGGGCAGGGAGACGTGGCATGGCCATGCCAGCTAACAGCCCAGGCTCTACCCAGGAGAAGTTAGGAGGTGGTACTGGAGGCATCTTATCTAGTTTACCTAGAACACAAACAAAGCAATGTGAACAACAATACAACAGAGCTGTCCAAATTTATATTTTAATAATCTGTGTTTTCATAAAACTTCAGATCTCCAACAAAATGGCATTTTATCAAATCTATTTCTTAGTTATTGCCTGTTAAAGCTGAGGGCATTTGTAAAAACATAATTTATGAAAGAACTTACCTGATAAATTCATTTCTTTCATATTAGCAAGAGTCCATGAGCTAGTGACGTATGGGATATACATTCCTACCAGGAGGGGCAAAGTTTCCCAAACCTCAAAATGCCTATAAATACACCCCTCACCACACCCACAAATCAGTTTAACGAATAGCCAAGAAGTGGGGTGATAAGAAAAAAGTGCGAAAGCATAAAAAATAAGGAATTGGAATAATTGTGCTTTATACAAAAAAATCATAACCACCACAAAAAAGGGTGGGCCTCGTGGACTCTTGCTAATATGAAAGAAATGAATTTATCAGGTAAGTTCTTACATAAATTATGTTTTCTTTCATGTAATTAGCAAGAGTCCATGAGCTAGTGACGTATGGGATAATGAATACCCAATATGTGGATCTTCCACGCAAGAGTCACTAGAGAGGGAGGGATAAAATAAAGACAGCCAATTCCGCTGAAAAATAATCCACACCCAAAACAAAGTCTTAATCTTATAATGAAAAAAACTGAAATTATAAGCAGAAGAATCAAACTGAAACAGCTGCCTGAAGTACTTTTCTACCAAAGACTGCTTCTGAAGAAGAAAACACATCAAAATGGTAGAATTTAGTAAAAGTATGCAAAGAAGACCAAGTTGCTGCTTTGCAAATCTGATCAACCGAAGCTTCATTCCTAAATGCCCAGGAAGTAGAGACTGACCTAGTCGAATGAGCTGTAATCCTTTGAGGTGGAGTTCTACCCGACTCAACATAAGCATGATGAATCAAAGACTTTAACCACGATGCCAAAGAAATGGCAGAAGCCTTCTGACCTTTCCTAGAACCAGAAAAGATAACAAACAGACTAGAAGTCTTTCGGAAAACTTTAGTAGCTTCAACATAATATTTCAAAGCTCTAACTACATCCAAAGAATGCAACAATCTTTCCTTAGAGTTCTTAGGATTAGGACACAATGAAGGAACTACAATTTCTCTACTAATGTTGTTAGAATTCACAACCTTAGGTAAAAATTTAAATGAAGTTCGCAAAACCGCCTTATCCTGATGAAAAATCAGAAAAGGAGACTCATAAGAAAGAGCACATAATTCAGAAACTCTTCTAGCAGAAGAAATGGCGAAAAGAAACAAAACTTTCCAAGAAAGTAATTTAATATCCAGCGAATGCATAGGTTCAAACGGAGGAGCTTGAAGAGCCCCCAGAACCAAATTCAAACTCCAAGGAGGAGAGATTGACTTAATGACAGGTTTTATACGAACCAAAGCCTGTACAAAACAATGAATATCAGAAAGATTAGCAATCTTTCTGTGAAAAAGAACAGAAAGAGCAGAGATTTGTCCCTTCAAGGAACTTGCAGACAAACCTTTATCCAAACCATCCTGAAGAAACTGTAAAATTCTAGGAATTCTAAAAGAATGCCAGTAAAAATGATGAGAAGAACACCAAGAAATGTAAGTCTTCCAGACTCGATAATATATCTTCCTAGATACAGATTTACGAGCCTGTAACATAGTATTAATTACGGAGTCAGAGAAACCTCTATGACTGAGAATCAAGCGTTCAATCTCCATACCTTCAAATTTAAGGATTTGAGATCCTGATGGAAAAAAGGACCTTGCTATAGAAGGTCTGGTCTTAACGGAAGAGTCCACGGTTGGCAAGTAGCCATCCGGACAAGAACCGCATACCAAAACCTGTGAGGCCATGCTGGAGCCACCAGCAGAACAGACGAACGCTCCTTTAGCATCTTGGAAATCACCTTTGGAAGAAGAACTAGAGGCGGAAAGATATAGGCAGGATGATACTTCCAAGGAAGTGACAATGCATCCACTGCTTCCGCCTGAGGATCCCTGGATCTGGACAGATACCTGGGAAGCTTCTTGTTTATATGAGAAGCCATCAGATCTATTTCTGGAAGTCCCCACATTTGAACAATCTGAAGAAATACCTCTGGGTGAAGAGTCCACTCGCCCGGATGTAACGTCTGGCGACTGAGATAATCCGCTTCCCAATTGTCTATACCTGGGATATGAACCGCAGAAATTAGACAGGAGCTGGATTCCGCCCAAACAAGTATTCGAGATACTTCTTTCATAGCCAGAGGACTGTGAGTCCCTCCTTGATGATTGACATATGCCACGGTTGTGACATTGTCCGTCTGAAAACAAATGAATGACTCTCTCTTTAGAAGAGGCCACGACTGAAGAGCTCGATTTCTAAAATGTTGATTGGTAATCTCGCCTCCTGAGATTCCCAAACCCCTTGTGCTGTCAGAGACCCCCATACAGCTCCCCAACCTGTTAGACTTGCATCTGTTGAGATCACAGTCCAGGTCGGAAGAACAAAAGAAGCCCCCTGAACTAAACGATGGTGGCCTGTCCACCACATCAGAGAGTGTCGTACAATCGGGTTTAAAGATATTAATTGTGATATCTTTGTATAATCCCTGCACCACTGGTTCAGCATACAGAGCTGAAGAGGTTGCATGTGAAAACGAGCAAAGGGGATCGCGTCCGATGCAGCAGTCATAAGACCTAGAATTTCCATGCATAAGGCTACCGAAGGGAATGATTGAGACTGAAGGTTTCGACAAGCTGAAATCAATTTCAGACGTCTTTTGTCCATCAGCGACAGAGTCATGGACTGAATCTATCTGGAAACCTAAAAAGGTTACCCTTGTCTGAGGAATCAACGAACTCTTTGGTAAATTGATCCTCCAACCATGTTCTCGAAGAAACGATACAAGTTGATTCGTATGAGATTCTGCTAAAAGTGAAGACTGAGCAAGTACCAAGATATCGTCCAAATAAGGAAATACCACAATACCCTGTTCTCTGATTACAGATAGAAGGGCACCGAGAACCTTTGTAAAAATCCTTGGAGCTGTTGCTAGGCCAAACGGCAGAGCCACAAACTGGTAATGCTTGTCTAGGAAAGAGAATCTCAGAAACTGATAGTGATCTGGATGAATCGGAATATGCAGATATGCATCTTGTAAATCTATTGTGGACATATAATGCCCTTGCTGAACAAAAGGCAGAATAGTCCTTATAGTTACCATTTTGAATGTTGGTATCCTTACATAACGATTCAATATTTTTAAATCCAGAACTGGTCTGAAGGAATTCTCCTTCTTTGGTACAATGAAGAGATTTGAGTAAAACCCCAGCCCCTGTTCCAGAACTGGAACTTGCACAATTACTCCAGCCAACTCTAGATCTGAAACACATTTCAGAAATGCTTGAGCCTTCACTGGATTTATTGGGACACGGGAAAGAAAAAATCTTCTTGCAGGAAGCCTTATCTTGAAGCCTATTCTGTACCCTTGAGAAACAATGTTCTGAATCCAAAGATTGTGAATCGAATTGATCCAAATTTCTTTGAAAAAACGTAATCTGCCCCCTACCAGCTGGGCTGGAATGAGGGCCGCACCTTCATGTGGACTTGGGAGCTGGCTTTGGCTTTCTAAAGGGCTTGGATTTATTCCAGACTGGAGATGGTTTCCAAACTGATACTGTTCCAGTAGGGGAAGGATCAGGCTTTCGTTCCTTATTATGACGAAAGGAACGAAAACGATTAGCGGACCTAAATTTACCTTTAGATTTTTTATCCTGTGGTAAAAAAGTTCCTTTCCCCCCAGTACCAGTTGAAATAATAGAATCCAACTGTGAACCAAACAATTTATTACCCTGGAAAGAAAGGGAAATCAAAGTTGACTTAGAAGACATATCAGCATTCCAAGTTTTAAGCCATAAAGCTCTTCTAGCTAAAATAGCTAAAGACATATACCTGACATCAACCCTAATGATATCAAAGATGGCATCACAAATAAATTTATTAGCATGTTGAAGAAGATTAACAATGCTATGAGTATTATGATCTGTTACTTGTTGTGCTAAAGCTTCTAACCAGAAAGTTGAAGCTGCAGCAACATCCGCCAAAGATATAGCAGGTCTAAGAAGATTACCTGAACATAAGTAAGCTTTTCTTATAAAGGATTCAATTTTCCTATCTAAAGGATCCTTAAAGGAAGTACTATCTGCCGTAGGAATAGTAGTACGTTTAGCAAGAGTAGAGATAGCCCCGTCAACCTTAGGGATTTTGTCCCAAAACTCTAATCTGTCAGATGGCACAGGATATAATTGCTTAAACCGTTTAGAAGGAGTAAATGAATTACCCAAATTATTCCATTCCCTGGAGATTACTTCAGAAATAGCATCAGGGACGGGAAAAACCTCCGGAATAACTACAGGGGGTTTAAAAACCGTATTCAAACGTTTAGATTTAGTATCAAGAGGACCAGACTCCTCTATTTCTAATGCAATTAAGACTTCTTTAAGTAAAGAACGAATAAATTCCATTTTAAATAAATAAGAAGATTTATCAGTATCAATCTCTGAAACAGAACCCTCTGAACCAGAAAAATCAGTATCAGAAACAGAATCAGAATGATGATGTTCGTTTAAAAAGTCATCTGAAACATGAGAAGTTTTAAAAGACCTTTTACGTTTACTGGAAGGAGGAATAACAGACATAGCCTTCTTAATAGATTTAGAAACAAAATCTCTTATGTTAACAGAAACACCCTGAATATTAGATGTTGATGGAACAGCAACAGGTAATGGAACATTACTAAAGGAAATATTATCTGCATTAGAAAGTTTGTCATGACATTCATCACAAACAACAGCCGGAGAAACAGTTACCACAAGTTTACAACAAATACACTTAACTTTGGTAGATCCAGCATCAGGCAGCGATTTTCCAGAAGTAGCTTCTGATTCAAGGTCAATCTGAGACATCTTGCAATATGTAATAGAAAAAACAACATATAAAGCAAAATTATCAAATTCCTTATATGAATGGGAAAAAATGCCAATGAACAAGCTTCTAGCAACCAGAAGCAAATAAACAATGAGACTTAAATAATGTGGAGACAATAATGACGCCCATATTTTTTAGCCACATCCGGTAACGCCGACACTTTTGGCGCAAAAACGTCAAAAAAATGACACAGAAAATTTTTGCGCCAAAAAAGTCTGCGCCAAGAATGACGCAATAAAATGAAGCATTTTCAGCCCCCGAGAGCCTAACAGCCCACAGGAAAAAAGTCAAATTTTAAGGTAAGAAAAAATTGGTTTATTCGTATGCATTATCCCAAATATGAAACTGACTGTCTGAAATAAGGAACATTGAACATCCTGAATCAAGGCAAATAAATGTTTAAACACATATATTTAGAACTTTATAAAAAAGTGCCCAACCATAGCTTAGAGTGTCACAAAATAAGACTTACTTACCCCAGGACACTCGTCTACATGTAGTAGAAAGCCAAACCAGTACTGAAACGAGAATCAGTAGAGGTAATGGTATATATAAGAGTATATCGTCGATCTGAAAAGGGAGGTAAGAGATGAATCTCTACGACCGATAACAGAGAATCATTGAATTCAAATAGGCAATACTCTCTTCACATCCCTCTGACATTCACTGCACACAGAGAGGAAAACCGGGCTCCAGCCTGCTGCGAAGCGCATATCAACGTAGAATCTAGCACAAACTTACTTCACCACCTCCATGGGAGGCAAAGTTTGTAAAACTGATTTGTGGGTGTGGTGAGGGGTGTATTTATAGGCATTTTGAGGTTTGGGAAATTTTGCCCCTCCTGGTAGGAATAAAATAAAAGAGGCAGAATTGATTTATAGACATAATACTCTGTTCCCGGCTGGTCTAAATTCTGAACTAGACATTTCCCCATTTCTATTGGATTAATAATAGATATGTAATGCACGTTTTTGCACTTTATTATTTGATACAGATAGTACCGATTTAGACCCACAATGTAACTATCTTCTAACTATATTCTAAGTACTCATTGTTTTTAATAAATGTTTTTAATAAATGTTTTTAAGAAATGCTTTTAGTATATATTTTAACAGAAATGATTGAGACATTGTCTAAAAGACACAATATTTACTATAACGATCACTTTTAAGAGAACTCTGTGAAATTTACTGATAGGGATCACCTTTGTTATATTAATGTGAAGTAGCTATCTGGTTGCTTGTCAATATAATCTTAAAATATCAAGACCGCCTTAGGTAACACTCCCAGGTGTTTTATAACCAATGAGAAGCAAGCTACACCTTTAAATGAAGATACACCTGTTGCAGATCATTCATCTTGAGAAAGCCCTGTAGAGGGAGAAACGCGTTGATGTGCTGCAACGACTACTGAGATTCACTATATGAAGCTGGAGCTACCACAGTGTTCATGAGGATTGTGCAATTACGCTAATATAATTAGCTATTGGAAAGACTGTGCAACCAACTCTCTGAACTCCTTATCGGATAATCAAGTTTACTTACACCATTCATTTTTGTACCTTGCGTGCTACCTAGCACTAAGAGCAGGTACCTGTCATCGGATGATCGCTATACTCTAGATAAAAGAGTCACCACTACCGCTGTTGGCTGGTTCCGAATTTGGACCAATCAGAGAACTCGTTTGGGACAGCGCCCACATAAGTGACGTCATCACGCATACGGCTGTAACTAACCCACAGAGAACATAGAGTGGAAAGTCTGGGGTAAGCCCTTGTTTGCTAGCAAACCAACACGGAATATAAATACTGAAAGTGTACACTGGACTGTTTATACTTACACCACAAACTCTTTTTGCCATTGCAACATTTATATGGCGGCAACTTAAGAAGTTTCACTTACGGAGACGTCCGTTTTTATCTATCTTTTATCTGTTATTATCGTTTGTGCAATTAAATTGTGTCATATTTTAGATACAATATTGTCCTTGTCATACTTTTAAGTATAGTATTCATAGTCTTATTTCTTAGCACCTTTAGCTGTAGCGCTCCTGATTCACTCCCCCTTTTTAGCTATCTTATTTACCTATTTTGGGAACACATAGGTATTCTCAGGAGTTTGGTGTTGTCCACCCTGCGCTCACTGGTCTAATATCTTCTGTTTTGCCTTTGTTTCCCATACAATGAGCAGCGGGTGTTGTGTGTTTAACTAAAATATTCTAGACCTAATTCAGTCTGGTTAAAAACCCTTTTTTAATATTGTCACATATCGCATTTAGCACTGTGCACTTTACACTCTTTTTTATATGTTAAATTTTCATATAAAGTTTTAAGCTTTTCCTGTTTAATATTAGACATTATTACATTTTACTAGTTAGAATTAATGCACATCTTTATATATTTTTATTTTTTGTTTACACATTATGTCCTCCCCTTCTAATATGGAGGACATCTTTTCATTTAGAGAACACTTGTATAAGGAATTACACAATCACAAAGGAGATGATAATAACATAGATTTGGAATATGAAAGTCTAGAAGAAATTTTAATTAAAAACTAGAAAAACTTCTAACTAAAGAATTGAAACAAAAAACAGATTATTTTTCTAAATAAATATACTGTGAAAAATCTAATCCCAAAAGGTCTAACATTGACTAAGACTTGTGCCTTTCCCCTTAAAGAGAATTTCCAAAGAGAATGTGAAGAAGTACTATCTAAAGCTTCAGTTGATTTAATGGAGATCCTAAAAAGATCTAGGAAGGATACTCTAGTAGATCTAGAAAAAGAAATATTAGAAATTAAAGATAAACTTAAAGATAAGAAATCCCTATCTTTTAAAGAAAAACAAAAAGACATGATTGAAAGATTAAATACTTTAAATAAGGATATTTTGAAAACCAAGTGGAAGAAATTAGAGAGAGATACTAAAAAACCGGATTTAAATACCAATAGTGATACTAATTTGAGGGAGTCTAATACCCCTAAGGAAAATTGGACAATAGTTAACCATAATAAAAAGAAAGAAAAAAGGAATTACAATTCATTCAGACCTAACACCTATGATTATAGAGAGAGAGACAATAGAGATTCGAATAGAGATCCTAATAGACCATGGAGACCGAATTACTCATATCATAATAGAGTATATAATGATAAGTACTATAATTATAGGAACTACAACACATATGATAATAGAAATAATTATCACACTGAAGGCAGATATAATGATTATACTCATTATCCAGACAGAGAGGCACCTTCCCGTACAAATAAACCCATTTGGGATAAGAAAGAGAGATGGGAGACACCTATAAGAAATAGATTCTCACCCCTGGCTCATATAACGGAGAGAACCAGACATAGGGAAGCTGATACTCCTTTTTTAGTGAACAGCCCTCCAAGGGAGGGCACCTCAAAAGATCTTCTGGGAAACAACCAGACAAGTGTATGGGGACAATATCCACAACAAAAAAAAACAAAAAAAGACCTCTAGAGGAACAAGAGGGAGTGGGATCAGCACAAGAAGCAAAAAGAGGGAGATAAAGATAAATGGAGTTTTCAATATCAGTAATACCACACTACAGGATGAGGAAACAAAGATTTTAAGCTATGGCCTCTCTTTTGCCCCGAGTGTTAGACTAAACAAATTCAATACACATATCCATATAAAGAAATTTATTAGGAACCTCACCCTCAAAAGATTTTTCATGAAAAGCCCCCTTGAGAGAATGTCTATAACTAAAGATAAAATAAAAGAAGATAATTTTATTCATACCAGCTTAAAACCCAAATCGACATTTAATCCTGTCTCCGCTAAGGGAACTCACCTTGAAACTTTTGAACAAATGGTTTTAAAAGATCTAAAGAGTAGTAAACCATCAAAATTTATGAAAACTAACATGACTAAAAAAGAGACCCTCATTCTGGATAATTTGAAAAAGAACCATAAGATAACCATCAAGCCCGCCGATAAGGGCGGCGGGATTGTGGTTATGGATACAAGTTATTATGATACAGAGTCTTTAAGACTATTGAATGATAATAAAACGTATAAAAAACTTGATCTAAACCCTACGAACAAGTTTGCTGCTCTCTTAAAAAGGCTTATAAGAGAAGGTAGAGATTTAGGGATTTTAAATGAGAGGGAGGTGGAATACCTGGACCCCACTCATCCTAGGGTCCCGGTGTTCTACTTCCTTCCGAAAATACATAAGAACCTCACTCAACCACCAGGGAGACCGATTATTTCGGGCATAGGGGCATTATCCTCCAATCTCTCACAATATGTGGACACTTTCCTGCAAAAGTATGTAAGGAATTTGGACTCATATTTGAGGGATTCCACCCAGGTCCTAAATATTCTGGAACAAATTGTTTGGGAGGATGATTTCATCCTAGTGACTGGAGATATTACTTCTCTTTATACAGTAATTGACCATGATAAAGGGATTTCAGCTATTAAAAAATATTTAGATAATGATTCAGAGATGAGACCAGAACAAAAAGAATTCTTATTAAAAAGTATTTTGTTTATATTGAAGAATAATTACTTCATGTATAATAATAAATTCTACTTACAAATAGAGGGTACGGCTATGGGCACGAGGTTCGCGCCAAGTTACGCCAACTTATTTGTTGGCAACTGGGAGGAGTCCTTCTTCCAATCGGGTAACTATGGCGCGGACCTCGTGCTCTATAGACGGTACATAGATGACGTCTTGTTGATATGGAGAGGGTCTGAATCAAATCTACTAAAATTGTTTTCGGATATGAACTCTAATGATAAAGGTCTCATATTCACCTTTAATCATAGCAAAGATAAGGCTGTCTTTCTAGATTTAGAAATTATGGCCATTAACCAAAATATAGAAACAAGAACACATTTTAAAGAGGTCAACTCTAACAGCTTTATTCATTCCAAAAGTTGTCATCTCCAGCAATGGAAGGACAACATCCCTGTGGGCCAAAGTCTGAGAGTGAGAAAAAATTGCTCCAGAATCTCAGACTTTGAATACCAAATAGAGTCCTTAATTGAAAAATTCAGAGATAAGGGATATGATGAGGAAGTTGTCAACAGGGCTGTAACAAGAGCAAGGAATACTGACAGAAAGAGCCTCCTCACATATAAACAAAAGACAACCAAAGAGAATTCAGATTTAATTGACGTCCCATTTATAACAGAATACAATGTAGATCATGGCATTATTAGAAGAATTCTAAATAAACACTGGGCCATCCTAAAAGCTGACCCAATATTAGGAGATGCACTCCCTCATAAACCCAGACTAATTTTTAAAAAGACAAAAAACTTTAAAACAATACTTGCGCCTAGTTCACGTAAGATAAATCAGAAAACAAATTTTATACAAAAAGATTTACAAGGGGGAAAAATATCAGGTTTCTTCCCTTGCTATTCATGCAAGGCCTGCACACATAGTGACAAAAGGAAAGCTATCACTATTCCAAATTCAGGAGAAGAAATCTCTATTAAAGAATGCATTAGATGCACCACGAAGGGGGTAATCTATTTTCTTAAATGCACATGCAACTTGTTTTATTTTGGGGAGACTAAGCGTATGATCAAAGATAGAATAAGAGAACATCTATTATGTATTGAGAAGGGAGTGATAGACACTAATCTATATAGGCACTTTAAATCTGTACACAAGGGCAATACTAAAGATTTAAAGTATTGGGGCATACTACAAGTTAAGCAGAATTGGAGGGGGGGGGGGGATTTAGAAAAATTTCTGAAAATAAAAAAGAGGCAGAATTGATTTATAGACATAACACTCTGTTCCCGGCTGGTCTAAATTCTGAACTAGACATTTCCCCATTTCTATTGGATTAATAATAGATATGTAATGCACGTTTTTGCACTTTATTATTTGATACAGATAGTACCGATTTAGACCCACAATGTAACTATCTTCTAACTATATTCTAAGTACTCATTGTTTTTAATAAATGTTTTTAATAAATGCTTTTAGTATATATTTTAACAGAAATGATTGAGACATTGTCTAAAAGACACAATATTTACTATAACGATCACTTTTAAGGGAACTCTGTGAAATTTACTGATAGGGATCACCTTTGTTATATTAATGTGAAGTAGCTATCTGGTTGCTTGTCAATACCATCTTAAAATATCAAGACCGCCTTAGGTAACACTCCCAGGTGTTTTATAACCAATGAGAAGCAAGCTACACCTTTAAATGAAGATACACCTGTTGCAGATCATTCATCTTGAGAAAGCCCTGTAGAGGGAGAAACGCGTTGATGTGCTGCAACAACTACTGAGATTCACTATATGTAGCTGGAGCTACCACAGTGTTCATGAGGATTGTGCAATTACGCTAATATAATTAGCTATTGGAAAGACTGTGCAACTAACTCTCTGAACTCCTTATCGGATAATCAAGTTTACTTACACCATTCATTTTTGTACCTTGCGTGCTACCTAGCACTAAGAGCAGGTACCTGTCATCGGATGATCGCTATACTCTAGATAAAAGAGTCACCACTACCGCTGTTGGCTGGTTCCGAATTTGGACCAATCAGAGAACTCGTTTGGGACAGCGCCCACATAAGTGACGTCATCACGCATACGGCTGTAACTAACCCACAGAGAACATCGAGTGGAAAGTCTGGGGTAAGCCCTTGTTTGCTAGCAAACCAACAAGTAATATAAATACTGAAAGTGTACACTGGACTGTTTATACTTACACCACGAACTCTTTTTGCCATTGCAACATTTATATGGCGGCAACTTAAGAAGTTTCACTTACGGAGACGTCCGTTTTTATCTATCTTTTATCTGTTATTATCGTTTGTGCAATTAAATTGTGTCATATTTTAGAT
>NC_069499.1:1393139903-1393156910 GCF_027579735.1 Bombina bombina
GCAGATAGAAAAGTCCAATATGTTGGACATTTAGTCTTCCAAAAGTTTTCAGAAGAGTGAACAACATCTACATGCATGAAATACATCTGAATATCTTATAGCAGTGTGGAGCTATTCCCGTGCAGCAAAAAACACACTCAACCTCTTCATGCCCAGTGCAAATATAGATAACTATTATTAGGAGCAGCGTAACATAACCCCATGTAAACTATTCTTTTCTTGCAAATTTCACCATGTACAAAGTTATATCCCACTACATTCCACCATGAGTGCATTGCAGTCAATCTCAAGACCCCAAAGTGCAGATAAAGCAAAATAGCAGGTGTGTAACTGTCACTCAAATGTTGTAGTCAGAAACAGATATTAAATATTCCCTGTAAACTGGGTTATACACCAGGCAGTTCAATCATATATATCCTAATAAAAAAAGTCACTTGCTACTGTAACTATCATTCAAATAGGATCCCCTATTTTCATTTGCATTTGAATGGAATCATTTTTTATATAACAATATTTCCTCCTCGGAAACCGCAGAACTGAAAATGTGCGTTTTGGTGGTCTCTGGTGAGTGGGCCATAATTCAAAAGAGCTCCCTAAAAAAGAAAAATAGAGGATAACCTGCAGCCTTACTGGGCACTGTTAGGAAATATGCTATTTATTTGTGTGCATTAAAAGGACAGTGAACACTCTGAAATATTAATATAAAAGGTTTTGCTACGCATGGTGAAATAATTTTGCAACATACTTTCATCATTTATTTTGCCCCATTTAGTGTAATTTTGATCTGAAAATTGTAGTTTTTCTAATCCTCAAAACTGAAAAAGCACACTACAGACTTTTCAAGGTTAAAGGGACAGTCTACACCTTAGTCATCTTAAAGTCTTACCTTAGATTAAGCTGCAAATAGCCTCTTGCACCCCTTTCTATATCATGCAGCAGGAACAGTAGAAAAAAAAAATTATTGGTTCTGGCCACTTTGAAATGGCTGCCAAGCTCCGCCCACTGATGACATCATGCTCTGGGTTGCATCTAGGAACTTTGCTGAACAGCATTGTCAGTTTTATAATCCAACTAGTTAGCCTTTTGTGATTGGACGCCATATGCAGCACATATTGTGATGCCATCAGTGGGCTGAGTTTGGCAGTCATTTCAAAGTGTTCAGAACCAATAACAGAATTTATGTTTACCTGATAAATTACTTTCTCCAACGGTGTGTCCGGTCCACGGCGTCATCCTTACTTGTGGGATATTCTCTTCCCCAACAGGAAATGGCAAAGAGCCCAGCAAAGCTGGTCACATGATCCCTCCTAGGCTCCGCCTACCCCAGTCATTCGACCGACGTTAAGGAGGAATATTTGCATAGGAGAAACCATATGATACCGTGGTGACTGTAGTTAAAGAAAATAAAACATCAGACCTGATTAAAAAACCAGGGCGGGCCGTGGACCGGACACACCGTTGGAGAAAGTAATTTATCAGGTAAACATAAATTCTGTTTTCTCCAACATAGGTGTGTCCGGTCCACGGCGTCATCCTTACTTGTGGGAACCAATACCAAAGCTTTAGGACACGGATGAAGGGAGGGAGCAAATCAGGTCACCTAAATGGAAGGCACCACGGCTTGCAAAACCTGTCTCCCAAAAAATAGCCTCAGAAGAAGCAAAAGTATCAAACTTGTAAAATTTGGTAAAAGTGTGCAGTGAAGACCAAGTCGCTGCCCTACATATCTGATCAACAGGAGCCTCGTTCTTGAAGGCCCATGTGGAAGCCACAGCCCTAGTGGAATGAGCTGTGATTCTTTCAGGAGGCTGCCGTCCGGCAGTCTCGTAAGCCAATCTGATGATGCTTTAAATCCAAAAAGAGAGAGAGGTAGAAGTTGCTTTTTGACCTCTCCTGTTACCAGAATAAACAACAAACAAGGAAGATGTTTGTCTAAAATCCTTTGTAGCATCTAAATAGAATTTTAGAGCGCGAACAACATCCAAATTGTGCAACAAACGTTCCTTCTTCGAAACTGGTTTCGGACACAAAGAAGGCACGACTATCTCCTGGTTAATGTTTTTGTTAGAAACAACTTTTGGAAGAAAACCAGGTTTAGTACGTAAAACCACCTTATCTGCATGGAACACCAGATAAGGAGGAGAACACTGCAGAGCAGATAATTCTGAAACTCTTCTAGCGGAAGAAATTGCAGCCAAAAACAAAACTTTCCAAGATAGTAACTTAATATCAACGGAATGGAAGGGTTCAAACGGAACCCCCTGAAGAACTGAAAGAACTAAGTTGAGACTCCAAGGAGGAGTCAAAGGTTTGTAAACAGGCTTGATTCTAACCAGAGCCTGAACAAAGGCTTGAACATCTGGCACAGCTGCCAGCTCTTTGTGAAATAACACAGACAAGGCAGAAATCTGTCCCTTCAAGGAACTTGCAGATAATCCTTTCTCCAATCCTTCTTGAAGAAAGGATAGAATCCTAGGAATCTTTACCTTGTCCCAAGGGAATCCTTTAGATTCACACCAACAGATATATTTATTCCATATTTTGTGGTAAATTTTTCTAGTTACAGGCTTTCTGGCCTGAACAAGAGTATCAATAACAGAATCTGAGAACCCTCGCTTTGATAAGATCAAGCGTTCAATCTCCAAGCAGTCAGCTGGAGTAGGACCAGATTCGGATGTTCGAACGGACCTTGAACAAGAAGGTCTCGTCTCAAAGGTAGCTTCCATGGGGAAGCCGATGACATATTCACCAGATCTGCCTACCAAGTCCTGCGTGGTTACGCAGGAGCTAACAAGATCACCTACGCCCTCTCCTGATTGATCCTGGCTACCAGCCTGGGGATGAGAGGAAACGGCGGGAATACATAAGCTAGGTTGAAGGTCCAAGGTGCTACTAGTGCATCTACTAGAGTCGCCTTGGGATCCCTGGATCTGGACCCGTAGCAAGGAACCTTGAAGTTCTAACGAGAGGCCATCAGATCCATGTCTGGAATGCCCCACAGTTGAGTGATTTGGGCAAAGATTTCCGGATGGAGTTCCCACACCCCCGGATGCAATGTCTGACGAATCAGAAAATCCGCTTCCCAAGTTTCCACTCCTGGGATGTGGATTGCAGACAGGTGGCAGGAGCGAGTCTCCGCCCATTGAATGATTTTGGTCACTTCTTCCATCGCCAGGGAACTCCTTGTTCCCCCCTGATGGTTGATGTACGCAACAGTCGTCATGTTGTCTGATTGAAACCGTATGAACTTGGCCCTCGCTAGCTGAGGCCAAGCCTTGAGAGCATTGAATATCGCTCTCAGTTCCAGAATATTTATCGGTAGAAGAGATTCTTCCCGAGACCAAAGACCCTGAGCTTTCAGGGATCCCCAGACCGCGCCCCAGCCCATCAGACTGGCGGCGGTCGTGACAATGACCCACTCTGGTCTGCGGGAGGTCACCCCTTGCGACAGGTTGTCCAGGGACAGCCACCAACGGAGTGAGTCTCTGGTCCTCTGATTTACTTGTATCTTCGGAGACAAGTCTGTATAGTCCCCATTCCACTGACTGAGCATACACAATTGAAATGGTCTTAGATGAATGCGCGCAAAAGGAACTATGTCCATTGCCGCTACCATCAAACCTATCACTTCCATGCACTGTGCTATGGAAGGAAGAGGAAGGGAAGGAAGTATCCGACAAGAGTTTAGAAGTTTTGTTTTTCTGGTCTCTGTCAGAAAAATCCTCATTTCTAAGGAGTCTATTATTGTTCCCAAGAAGGGAACTCTTGTCGACGGAGATAGAGAACTCTTTTCCACGTTCACTTACCATCCGTGAGATCTGAGAAAGGCCAGGACTATGTCCGTGTGAGCCTTTGCTTGAGGAAGGGACGACGCTTGAATCAGAATGTCGTCCAAGTAAGGTACTACAGCAATGCCCCTTGGTCTTAGCACCGCCAGAAGGGACCCTAGTACCTTTGTGAAAATCCTTGGAACAGTGGCTAATCCGAAAGGAAGCGCCACGAACTGGTAATGCTTGTCCAGGAATGCGAACCTTAGGAACCGATGATGTTCCTTGTGGACAGGAATATGTAGATACGCATCCTTTAAATCCACCGTGGTCAAGAATTGACCTTCCTGGATGGAAGGATTGTTCGAATGGTTTCCATTTTGGACGATGGAACCTAGAGAAACTTGTTTAGGATCTTGAGATCTAAGATTGGTCTGAACGTTCCCTCTTTTTTGGGAACTACGAACAGATTGGAGCAGAACCCCATCCCTCGTTCTTTTAATGGAACAGGATGAATCCAGAAGATAACCTTGGAAGACTATTTCTAGCGCCCAAGGATCCAGAACATCTCTTGCCCAAGCCTGAGTGAAGAGAGAGAGTCTGCCCCCCACCAAATCCGGTCCCGGATCGGGGGCCCGCATCTCATGCTGTCTTGGGAGCAGTGGCAGGTTTCTTGGCCTGCTTTCCTTTGTTCCAGCCTTGCCTTGGTCTCCAGGCTGGATTGGCTTGAGAAGTATTACCCTCTTGCTTAGAGGACGTAGCACTTGGGGCTGGTCCGTTTCTGCGAAAGGGACGAAAATTAGGTTTATTTTTGGCCTTGAAAGACCTATTCTGAGGAAGGGCGTGGCCCTTGCCCCCAGTGATATCAGAGATAAACTCTTTCAAGTCAGGGCCAAACAGTGTTTTCCCCTTGAAAGGAATGTCAAACAATTTGTTCTTGGAAGACGCATCCGCTGACCAAGATTTTAACCAAAGCGCTCTACGCGCCACAATAGCAAACCCAGAATTTTTCGCCGCTAATCTAGCCAATTGCAAGGTGGCGTCTAGGGTGAAAGAATTAGCCAATTTAAGAGCACGAATTCTGTCCATAATCTCCTCATAAGAAGAAAAATTACTAATAATCGCCTTTTCTAGCTCATCGCACCAGAAACACGCGGCTGTAGTGACAGGGACAATGCATGCAATTGGTTGTAGAAGGTAACCTTGCTGAACAAACATCTTTTTTAGCAAACCTTCTAATTTTTTATCCATAGGATCTTGGAAAGCACAACTATCTTCTATGGGTATAGTGGTGCGCTTGTTTAGAGTAGAAACCGCCCCCTCGACCTTGGGGACTGTCTGCCATAAGTCCTTTCTAGGGTCGACTATAGGAAACAATTTTTTAAATATGGGGGGAGGTACAAAAGGTACACCGGGCCTGTCCCATTCTTTATTAACAATGTACGTCACCCGCTTGAGTATAGGAAAAGCTTCGGGGGGCCCTGGGGCCTCTAGGAACTTGTCCATTTTACATAGTGTTTCTGGAATGACCAGATAATCACAATCATCCAAATTGGATAACACCTCCTTAAGCAGAGCGCGGAGATGTTCCAACTTAAATTTAAAAGTAATCACATCAGGTTCAGCTTGTTGAGAAATTTTTCCTGAATCTGAAATTTCTCCCTCAGACAAAACCTCCCTGGCCCCCTCAGACTGGTGTAGGGGCCCTTCAGAAACAATATCATCAGCGGCCTCATGCTCTTCAGTATTTTCTAAAACAGAGCAGTCGCGCTTTCGCTGATAAGTGGGCATATTGGCTAAAATGTTTTTGATAGAATTATCCATTACAGCCGTTAATTGTTGCATAGTAAGGAGTATTGGCACGCTAGATGTACTAGGGGCCTCCTGTATGGGCAAAACTGGTGTAGACGAAGGAGGGGATGATGCAGTACCATGCTTACTCCCCTCACTTGAGGAATCATCTTGGGCATCATTTTTACTAAATTTATTATGACATAAATCACATCTATTTAAATGAAAAGGAACCTTGGCTTCCCCACAGTCAGAACACAATCTATCTGGTAGTTCAGACATGTTAAACAGGCATAAACTTGATAACAAAGCACAAAAAACGTTTTAAAATAAAACCGTTACTGTCACTTTAAATTTTAAACTGAACACACTTTATTACTGCAATTGCGAAAAAGTATGAAGGAATTGTTCAAAATTCACCAAAATTTCACCAGAGTGTCTTAAAGCCTTAAAAGTATTGCACACCAAATTTGGAAGCTTTAACCCTTAAAATAACGGAACCGGAGCCGTTTTTATATTTAACCCCTTTACAGTCCCTGGAATCTGCTTTGCTGAGACCCAACCAAGCCCAAAGGGGAATACGATACCAAATAATGCCTTCAGAAAGACTTTTCTATGTATCAGAGCTCCACACACATGCAGCTGCATGTCATGCTGTTCTCAAAAACAAGTGCGCCATACCGGCGCGAAAATGAGGCTCTGACTATGATTAGGGAAAGCCCCAATAGAATAAAGTGTCTAAAACAGTGCCTGCCGATATTATTTTACAAAAAAAACCCAGATTAAATGATTCCTCAAGGCTAAATATGTGTAAATATGATCGATTTAGCCCAGAAAATGTCTACAGTCTTAATAAGCCCTTGTGAAGCCCTTATTTACTGTGTGAATAAAAATGGCTTACCGGATCCCATAGGGAAAATGACAGCTTCCAGCATTACATCGTCTTGTTAGAATGTGTCATACCTCAAGCAGCAAAAGACTGCACACTGTTCCCCCAACTGAAGTTAATTCCTCTCAACAGTCCTGTGTGGAACAGCCATGGATTTTAGTAACGGTTGCTAAAATCATTTTCCTCATACAAACAGAAATCTTCATCTCTTTTCTGTTTCAGAGTAAATAGTACATACCAGCACTATTTTAAAATAACAAACTCTTGATTGAATAATAAAAACTACAGTTAAACACTAAAAAACTCTAAGCCATCTCCGTGGAGATGTTGCCTGTACAACGGCAAAGAGAATGACTGGGGTAGGCGGAGCCTAGGAGGGATCATGTGACCAGCTTTGCTGGGCTCTTTGCCATTTCCTGTTGGGGAAGAGAATATCCCACAAGTAAGGATGACGCCGTGGACCGGACACACCTATGTTGGAGAAATTAATTTTAAAATAACTTTACCGTTCCTGCTGCATGATATAGAAAGGGTGCAGGAGGCTATTTGCAGCTTAATCTAAAGTAAGACTTTAAAATGACTAAGGTGTAGACTGACCCTTCAACCCTGTGACATATCTTTACCTATCTAGATTTAACAGATAAGCACAGCAAACCAATGCACTTTATACTAACAAAATGACAGTGGCTGGCTTGTCAGTCAGAGTGAAGCCCAGCATGGCTACTCCAAATTTGGCAAATTGTGGGTGGAGTTTGGGTACTGATAATAATTTCCAAAGTGTTTTGCTTAACATAATGTTTACACTTGGATATGGTATTCTACAGAAAGAACCTGTAGTTAAAAGGTGTTTACTATCCCTTTAAAAGCCATAATTTATATGAGGCCCATAAGGCATCTAACATATTATCTGCAGTCTCCATGTATTAGTAAGTCTCAGTCATCAGAGCTCTAAACTATTATTGCCCAGAAGCATGCATCTACATTTTTTTGTTATTTTAACAGTGAAATTATTATTTTCTTACCACTTTAATCAACGGGTGAGGAAATGTTTAATTCATAATGTGATTTAGGTGAACCATAGTGTGATTTGGAATACAGACCTCAAATACTGTGTCACACTACTTCAGTTTTCAGTACAGCAGTATAATGAGGACCCAATCCTAAACTTCTTACAGACTAGAATTAGAATAAATCTCTTAAAGAACCAGCACTTCAGTGTTATTAGTAATACCACCTTCAATTATCTTGCAATGTAGTGTTACATCCAAAAAAAATGTTACAGATAACTTAGTTTGGCAATATAATCAGAGACTCTGCCTCAAGAAGGGGGTTGCAATTGAGTAAAATAAGACCCAAAAGCTTAGTCTCTACTGGTATTAAACAAGTTATTTTAATATACTTTGTTGGAGAATAAACCAGACTCATAGGACCTCAGGAGTGTGCATGTGTCTTGTATACATTCAGCAAGCACTAGCCAGTTGCTGAACAAAAAAAAAATGGTCCGGCTCCTAAGCTTACATTCCTGTTTTTTTCAAATAAAGATACCAAGAGAATGAAGAAAAATTGATATTAGGAGTAAATTAGAATGTTGCTTAAAATTGAATGCCCTATCTGAATCATGGGAAGAAAAATGGGTTTCATAGCTCTCTATGGGCACAGGTAATATGAAAGTGAACGTGGAACTGATCTTTGGAACCCAGACAGGGCTGGTATGATATTCAAGTGGAATTAATGACTGTGCAACAACAGTAAAGGATACAACTCACTATTTATTATATCTTTATCATTGTTACATAGAATTTTATGTGACTTTTTTTTCTCCTTCACGTGACTATTTTCTGTATTTAAAAGGGACAGTCTACTTTATTTTTTTTTTTAATTGTTTAAAAAAATAAATAACATTACAACCAATTCCCCAGCATTGTTATATCAATATACTTTATAACCTCTAAACCTCTGCTGGTTTCTAAGCCCCTGCAGGCTGCCTCTTATCTCATTGCATTATACAAGTGTGCCATATTTATAACATTGTGCTCACTCTTGTGGAGTTAGGCAGGAACAAGCACTGATAAGATAAAATGCAAGTTTGTAAAAAGCACTGAGATAAGGAGCTGTATATGACAAGTGTATTAATATGACAGTGTTGGTTATGCAAAACTGGGGAATGGGTAATTAAGGGATTATCTATCTTTTTAAACAATAAACATTTTCAAACAGTCTGTCTCTTTAATGCTGTTTTGGTGGTACTACTATTTTGGTTGCTGATATAATATTCAACAATCGAACACAAATACTATAAATAAAATGCATGCACTAGAATAAAAATAATAAAGAGCAAAATTTATCAAGTGAACAGACAATATTCTAGTGAAAAAAAATATATAAAGGTCAATGCATTTCCGTGGGGACATACTAAACTGCATATTGGGATGATTGGGATGATGGGATGATTGGCTGCAATGCTAAACACTATCACTAGATGTCATTATACTTTCTACACACATTCATGGTAATGACTCTGCTGTAACTCAAAATATGTTCTTTTCTGCACTGCTTGATACTAAGTTGCAAACAGTAGTTGCAAATGTTTAACTATTCACTTGCTGACATATATACAGTTGTATAATGGAATCACATTAAATAATATAATAGAAAAATACTTTTGTGGGACTACATTACTAATTTAATATAGTACATGTATGTGCAAAGCAACACATTTAACCTGTTTTGATAGGAACCTGTGAATAGATGTTTTAAACATGGGGATTATGGGTTACACATGCCAAGGAAAATTGTAATTTCTGATAAGAATATGGTTATAACTATTTTTCTACATGGGGATTATGGGTGAAATATCATGGTTACACATGCAGAAGAACACATTTGACCTGTTTCTGATAGGAATATGGTTATAATTATTTTTATACATGGGGATTATGGGTGAAATATCATGGTTACACATGCAGAAGAACACATTTGACCTGTTTCTGATAGGAATATGGATATAATTATTTTTATACATGGGGATTATGGGTGAAATATCATGGTTACACATGCAGAAGAACACATTTGACCTGTTTCTGATAGGAATATGGTTCTAATTATTTTTCTACATGGGGATTATGGGTGAAATATCATGGTTACACATGCAGAAGAACACATTTCACCTGTTTCTGATAAGAATATGGTTCTAATTATTTTTATACATAGGGATTATGGGTGAAATATCATGGTTACACATGCAGAAGAACACATTTAACCTGTTTCTGATAGGAATATGGTTCTAATTATTTTTCTACATGGGGATTATGGGTGAAATATCATGGTTACACATGCAGAAGAACACATTTCACCTGTTTCTGATAAGAATATGGTTCTAATTATTTTTATACATGGGGATTATGGGTGAAATATCATGGTTACACATGCAGAAGAACACATTTAACCTGTTTCTGATAGGAATATGGTTCTAATTATTTTTATACATGGGGATTATGGGTGAAATATCATGGTTACACATGCAGAAGAACACATTTGACCTGTTTCTGATAGGAAAATGGTTATAATTATTTTTATACATGGGGATTATGGGTGAAATATCATGGTTACACATGCAGAAGAACACATTTGACCTGTTTCTGATAGGAATATGGTTATAATTATTTTTATATGTGGGGATTATGGGTGAAATATCATGGTTACACTTGCAGAGGAACACATTTGACCTGTTTCTGATAGGAATATGGTTCTAATTATTTTTATACATGGGGATTATGGGTGAAATATCATGGTTACACATGCAGAAGAACACATTTGACCTGTTTCTGATAAGAATATGGTTCTAATTATTTTTATATATGGGGATTATGGGTGAAATATCATGGTTACACATGCAGAAGAACACATTTGACCTGTTTCTGATAGGAATATGGTTATAATTATTTTTATATGTGGGGATTATGGGTGAAATATCATGGTTACACTTGCAGAGGAACACATTTGACCTGTTTCTGATAGGAATATGGTTATAATTATTTTTATACATGGGGATTATGGGTGAAATATCATGGTTACACATGCAGAAGAACACATTTGACCTGTTTCTGATAGGAATATGGATATAATTATTTTTATACATGGGGATTATGGGTGAAATATCATGGTTACACATGCAGAAGAACACATTTGACCTGTTTCTGATAGGAAAATGGTTATAATTATTTTTATACATGGGGATTATGGGTGAAATATCATGGTTACACATGCAGAAGAACACATTTGACCTGTTTCTGATAGGAATATGGTTCTAATTATTTTTCTACATGGGGATTATGGGTGAAATATCATGGTTACACATGCAGAAGAACACATTTCACCTGTTTCTGATAAGAATATGGTTCTAATTATTTTTATACATAGGGATTATGGGTGAAATACCATGGTTACACATGCAGAGGAACACATTTGACCTGTTTCTGATAGGAATATGGTTCTAATTATTTTTCTACATGGGGATTATGGGTGAAATATCATGGTTACACATGCAGAAGAACACATTTCACCTGTTTCTGATAAGAATATGGTTCTAATTATTTTTATATATGGGGATTATGGGTGAAATATCATGGTTACACATGCAGAAGAACACATTTGACCTGTTTCTGATAGGAATATGGTTATAATTATTTTTATATGTGGGGATTATGGGTGAAATATCATGGTTACACTTGCAGAGGAACACATTTGACCTGTTTCTGATAGGAATATGGTTATAATTATTTTTATACATGGGGATTATGGGTGAAATATCATGGTTACACATGCAGAAGAACACATTTGACCTGTTTCTGATAGGAATATGGATATAATTATTTTTATACATGGGGATTATGGGTGAAATATCATGGTTACACATGCAGAAGAACACATTTGACCTGTTTCTGATAGGAATATGGTTATAATTATTTTTATATGTGGGGATTATGGGTGAAATATCATGGTTACACTTGCAGAGGAACACATTTGACCTGTTTCTGATAGGAATATGGTTATAATTATTTTTATACATGGGGATTATGGGTGAAATATCATGGTTACACATGCAGAAGAACACATTTGACCTGTTTCTGATAGGAATATGGATATAATTATTTTTATACATGGGGATTATGGGTGAAATATCATGGTTACACATGCAGAAGAACACATTTGACCTGTTTCTGATAGGAAAATGGTTATAATTATTTTTATACATGGGGATTATGGGTGAAATATCATGGTTACACATGCAGAAGAACACATTTGACCTGTTTCTGATAGGAATATGGTTCTAATTATTTTTCTACATGGGGATTATGGGTGAAATATCATGGTTACACATGCAGAAGAACACATTTCACCTGTTTCTGATAAGAATATGGTTCTAATTATTTTTATACATAGGGATTATGGGTGAAATACCATGGTTACACATGCAGAGGAACACATTTGACCTGTTTCTGATAGGAATATGGTTCTAATTATTTTTCTACATGGGGATTATGGGTGAAATATCATGGTTACACATGCAGAAGAACACATTTCACCTGTTTCTGATAAGAATATGGTTCTAATTATTTTTATACATGGGGATTATGGGTGAAATATCATGGTTACACATGCAGAAGAACACATTTAACCTGTTTCTGATAGGAATATGGTTCTAATTATTTTTATACATGGGGATTATGGGTGAAATATCATGGTTACACATGCAGAAGAACACATTTGACCTGTTTCTGATAGGAAAATGGTTATAATTATTTTTATACATGGGGATTATGGGTGAAATATCATGGTTACACATGCAGAAGAACACATTTGACCTGTTTCTGATAGGAATATGGTTATAATTATTTTTATATGTGGGGATTATGGGTGAAATATCATGGTTACACTTGCAGAGGAACACATTTGACCTGTTTCTGATAGGAATATGGTTCTAATTATTTTTATACATGGGGATTATGGGTGAAATATCATGGTTACACATGCAGAAGAACACATTTGACCTGTTTCTGATAAGAATATGGTTCTAATTATTTTTATATATGGGGATTATGGGTGAAATATCATGGTTACACATGCAGAAGAACACATTTGACCTGTTTCTGATAGGAATATGGTTATAATTATTTTTATATGTGGGGATTATGGGTGAAATATCATGGTTACACTTGCAGAGGAACACATTTGACCTGTTTCTGATAGGAATATGGTTCTAATAATTTTTATACATGGGGATTATGGGTGAAATATCATGGTTACACATGCAGAAGAACACATTTGACCTGTTTCTGATAGGAAAATGGTTATAATTATTTTTATACATGGGGATTATGGGTGAAATATCATGGTTACACATGCAGAAGAACACATTTGACCTGTTTCTGATAGGAATATGGTTCTAATTATTTTTCTACATGGGGATTATGGGTGAAATATCATGGTTACACATGCAGAAGAACACATTTCACCTGTTTCTGATAAGAATATGGTTCTAATTATTTTTATACATAGGGATTATGGGTGAAATACCATGGTTACACATGCAGAGGAACACATTTGACCTGTTTCTGATAGGAATATGGTTCTAATTATTTTTCTACATGGGGATTATGGGTGAAATATCATGGTTACACATGCAGAAGAACACATTTCACCTGTTTCTGATAAGAATATGGTTCTAATTATTTTTATACATGGGGATTATGGGTGAAATATCATGGTTACACATGCAGAAGAACACATTTAACCTGTTTCTGATAGGAATATGGTTCTAATTATTTTTATACATGGGGATTATGGGTGAAATATCATGGTTACACATGCAGAAGAACACATTTGACCTGTTTCTGATAGGAAAATGGTTATAATTATTTTTATACATGGGGATTATGGGTGAAATATCATGGTTACACATGCAGAAGAACACATTTGACCTGTTTCTGATAGGAATATGGTTATAATTATTTTTATATGTGGGGATTATGGGTGAAATATCATGGTTACACTTGCAGAGGAACACATTTGACCTGTTTCTGATAGGAATATGGTTCTAATTATTTTTATACATGGGGATTATGGGTGAAATATCATGGTTACACATGCAGAAGAACACATTTGACCTGTTTCTGATAAGAATATGGTTCTAATTATTTTTATATATGGGGATTATGGGTGAAATATCATGGTTACACTTGCAGAGGAACACATTTGACCTGTTTCTGATAGGAATATGGTTCTAATTATTTTTATACATGGGGATTATGGGTGAAATATCATGGTTACACATGCAGAAGAACACATTTGACCTGTTTCTGATAGGAATATGGTTCTAATTATTTTTATATATGGAGATTATGGGTGAAATATCATGGTTAAACATGAAGAACACATTTGACCTGTTTCTGATAGGAATTTGGTTATAACTATTTTTCTACATGGGGATTATGGGTGAAATATCATGGTTACACTTGCAGAGGAACACATTTGACCTGTTTCTGATAGGAATATGGTTCTAATTATTTTTATACATAGGGATTATGGGTGAAATATCATGGTTACACATGCAGAAGAACACATTTGACCTGTTTCTGATAGGAATATGGTTCTAATTATTTTTATACATGGGGATTATGGGTGAAATACCATAGTTACACATGCAGAAGAACACATTTGACCTGTTTCTGATAGGAATTTGGTTATAACTATTTTTCTACATGGGGATTATGGGTGAAATATCATGGTTACACATGCAGAGGAACACATTTGACCTGTTTCTGATAGGAATATGGTTCTAATTATTTGTATACATGGGGATTATGGGTGAAATATCATGGTTACACATGCAGAAGAACACATTTGACCTGTTTCTGATAGGAAAATGGTTATAATTATTTTTATACATGGGGATTATGGGTGAAATATCATGGTTACACATGCAGAAGAACACATTTGACCTGTTTCTGATAGGAATATGGTTCTAATTATTTTTATATATGGGGATTATGGGTGAAATATCACGGTTACACATGCAGAGGAACACATTTGACCTGTTTCTGATAGTAATATGGTTATAATTATTTTTATATATGGGTATTATGGGTGAAATATCATGGTTAAACATGCAGAACAACACATTTGACCTGTTTCTGATAGGAATTTGGTTATAATTATTGTTATACATGGGGATTATGGGTGAAATATCATGCTAACACATGCAGAAGAACACATTTGACCTCTTTCTGATAGGAATATGGTTCTAATTATTTTTATATATGGGGATTATGGGTGAAATATCACGGTTACACATGCAGAAGAACACATTTGACCTGTTTCTGATAGGAATTTGGTTATTATTATTGTTATACATGGGGATTATGGGTGAAATATAATGGTTAGACATGCAGAGTAACACATTTGACCTGTTTCTGATAGGAATATGGTTCTAATTATTTTTCTACATGGGGATTATGGGTGAAATATCATGGTTACACATGCAGAAGAACACATTTGACCTGTTTCTGATAGGAATATGGTTCTAATTATTTTTCTACATGGGGATTATGGGTGAAATATCATGGTTACACATGCAGAGGAACACATTTGACCTGTTTCTGATAGGAATATGGTTCTAATTATTTGTATACATGGGGATTATGGGTGAAATATCATGGTTACACATGCAGAAGAACACATTTGACCTGTTTCTGATAGGAAAATGGTTATAATTATTTTTATACATGGGGATTATGGGTGAAATATCATGGTTACACATGCAGAAGAACACATTTGACCTGTTTCTGATAGGAATATGGTTCTAATTATTATTATATATGGGGATTATGGGTGAAATATCATGGTTACACATGCAGAAGAACACATTTGACCCGTTTCTGATAGGAATATGGTTCTAATTATTTTTATACATGGGGATTATGGGTGAAATATCATGGTTACACATGCAGAAGAACACATTTGACCTGTTTCTGATAGGAAAATGGTTATAATTATTTTTATACATGGGGATTATGGGTGAAATATCATGGTTACACATGCAGATAAACACATTTGACCTGTTTCTGATAGGAATATGGTTCTAATTATTTTTATACATGGGGATTATGGGTGAAATATCATGGTTACACATGCAGAAGAACACATTTGACCTGTTTCTGATAGGAATATGGTTCTAATTATTTTTATATATGGGGATTATGGGTGAAATATCATGGTTACACATGCAGAAGAACACATTTGACCTGTTTCTGATAGGAATTTGGTTATAACTATTTTTCTACATGTTGATTATGGGTGAAATATCATGGTTACACTTGCAGAGGAACACATTTGACCTGTTTCTGATAGGAATATGGTTATAATTATTTTTATACATAGGGATTATGGGTGAAATATCATGGTTATGTCATGAGCGCTTCCGTTCATCGCCGTGTCGCCGCGGCTCCCGGAACTCCTCTGTGTCTCTGACGTCATGTTGCTTAGCAACATGACGCTTTCTCTCACACCCCTCTGATGACGGTTACGCTCCTGCCCTTTAAATCTCGGCGGGAGATCTGAATCTGGGCCCGTTTGTTTGTTTCCCTGGATTGTGAGTACCATATCAGTTTTATTCTTCTGTGTACCGTCTTCTGCCTGCCTGACCTTGCCTGTAGCTATTACCCTTTTGCTGACACTAGGATGCCGACTTCTGCTTGCCTGACCCTGTCTTTTGCCTATACCTTTTGCTGATATTTGGATGCCGACTTCTGCCTGCCTGACCTTGCTTTGGCCTTTACCTTTAAACCTATTCTTTGTTAAACAAGACCTGCTTAAAGGGACATTTTACTTTTACAAGCTGCAAAAGAGAACTTTGCCTTTCTGTTTGTTATACACCTGCTTAAAAGGGACATTTACTTTTACAAGCTGCAAAAGAGAACTTTGCCTTTCTGTTTGTTATACACCTGCTTAAAAGGGACATTTACTTTTACAAGCTGCAAAAGAGAACTTTGCCTTTCTGTTTGTTATAAACCTGCTTAAAGGGACATTATACTTTTACAAGCTGCAAAAGAGAACTTTGCCTTTCTGTTTGTTATACACCTGCTTAAAAGGGACATTTACTTTTACAAGCTGCAAAAGAGAACTTTGCCTTTCTGTTTGTTATAAACCTGCTTAAAGGGACATTATACTTTTACAAGCTGCAAAAGAGAACTTTTCCTTTGTTTTACAAGCCTGCTAAAGAGGACCTTTTTCAGAAGCTTCAAAGTAAGAGCATTTCCTTTTTGTTCTTTGTACTACTTAAAGGGACGTTTTATCCTTTGTGGCTTTCCTGCATTCTGGAACAATATTCATTTTTGTTATCTTCTAATCTGCTTCCTGAGTGGGTCACGTCCTGGATATTTCTCAGTGTGCTAGCGTGTGCTTTCAATTCACGCTAGCAGTTGGGTTACATCCCGGATTGATTCCAGAGCGGCTGACATTACAAACGGGCCTTAAAAATGGACCCCACTGAATTATCTATGG